>NW_018205344.1:0-631 GCF_001263595.1 Phalaenopsis equestris | reverse complement strand
CCAAAGTCAACCCTAAGAAGAAGAGTAATGAGCAAGTGAAGGCTATTAAATTGAAGAGTGGAAGGAAATTAAAGGAAGTAGAAGGGAGTTCGAGGAAGTAGAAGACAATCCTGAGCCCAAAAGACCAATTGAAAACCCTTATAAGGATTTAGGAAGAACAGTCTCATCCCTTAAGACTTATTTAGAAAGACCGCCTCCACCATTTCCTCAAAGGTTTCAAAAAACACAAGTTGGATCGGTAATTCTTTAGATTTTTGGAAGTGCTTAAGAAGCTTATCATCAATATTCCCTTCGCCGAAACTTTAGAACAAATGACTAGCTACGTTAAGTTTATGACGGACATACTAAATAAAAAACATAAGTTAGGAGATTTTGAGATTATAGCACTGGGTGAGGAATGTGGTGCTATTATACAAAAAAAAGTTTCCTCAGAAACTCAAGGACCCTAATAATTTTACTATCCTAAGTGTTATATGTGAGAAATTTTTTGAGAAAGCTTTATATGACTTAAGTGTCAATATTAACCTTATGTTCTTGCCTATCTTTAGGAGGTTAGGATTAGGAGAAGCTCAACCTACCACTGTGACGCTTCAATTGGTAGATCGTTCACTTCCTTATCCTTGGGGGGGGG
>NW_018205343.1:0-631 GCF_001263595.1 Phalaenopsis equestris | reverse complement strand
AAAAAAAAAAAAAAACATTTAGAAGAATTTTGTAAATAATTTGCTTGTGAAGAATCTCCTTTCAACGAAAATTATAAAGCATTAGTTAATGAAAAGGAATTTGACAAAAATCGACATTATGGAAAACAACCGAAACAACATAAAAATAACTTTGAAAGATCTTCCCAAGGAGTTATTTCATCCTCTTCCAATAATATTGAAAAAATAAATAAATGTAATGATAAAAACATCAAATGCTATCGATGCATAAAATTTGAGCATTATTCTAATAAAAATCCTTCAAGAAAAAAGCTAAATGAATTACAAATTGATGAATGATTAAAACAAACTTTAATTAAAGTATTATTAGATTCTTCTAAATTTGAAAATTCTTATAGTGAAAAAGATTATACCTTTAATCACATTTTTAGTTCTTATAACAAAGAACAATATTGTTGTATAAAATGTAGTGATAGTAATTATTGTAAATCCATTATCGATTGTCTGGTTTATTCACTTTGTCAGATGAGCAAAAAGGTCAATTAATTAAAATGTTAACTAGAGTTTCTAATTCTAAAACTAGAGAAAAAAATATTGGATATTTTAAATGAAAAGAATTAAAAACTCGCTTTAGATGAATTTCCAATATATA
>NW_018205342.1:0-631 GCF_001263595.1 Phalaenopsis equestris | reverse complement strand
TATATATATATATTCAAATTGTCTATGAATTAAAACTTAATATGATACCTATGAAAAACAAATACCAACTGCCATCAATAACTATTATAACCTAACTACTGTCATATGGTCGTTATTGCTGGATTATTATCTTCAAACTAACAATAAAAGTACAAGTGTTTATATTTTTATAATTTTGTCTTTTTTTAGTTGAGGAAAAGTTTATAACTCTATAACTTCAATTATATAATGAAATATTTGGAATAAACTTCCATTTTTGAGTTTTTCATTTAAAATTTTTATTGTCTTTTTATCATTTCTATTTTTATTTGTTCTTAATATTTATATTATCTTTTTCTCTCTCATTTAAAATTTTCTATCGTGTAATAATTGCAATATTACTATTCCTATTTTCAACCTTCATGTGTATCAAGAAAGGCTAACATTCTCAATTTACCTCATTTGATTTATATGCTCTCAATTTATTTTTTGTTATTGTCTTCAGTATTAAGTTGTACTTAGAGATTTGAGAACCTTATGATAGCGGATGATCGCCATAAGTGATTGCAAATCATAATGAACAGGCCTTATGCCTATTCAGTTTAACATTAAGACAATGATTTAATGCTCTTCTCTTAGATGTGCAAAAATT
>NW_018205341.1:0-631 GCF_001263595.1 Phalaenopsis equestris | reverse complement strand
TTCCTGCATTAAATCTATTATCAAATGTGGGTTGTCTATGCAAGAAAACTTAGAAATCCTAAACTTATTAAAGAAAGTGTTAGCCATTATGATTGGACCAAAGTACTATTTCACATTACTAGTTTAATTGATGTACGTGAAATCCATTCTCTAGAACTCATGTGCGTGGGTTTTACTCCTTATGAAGTTGCGCTTTTTCTCTATCGATGATTATTTTTTTTTGTAGTACTTTAATTCATTCATTTAAATAACATACCATCATTCTAATTTTGGTACTTACCAAGTAATCTTAACTAGAATGATACATTTTCTCATACTTTATTACCAATGCAGTGGCATACGCTTATTTGTGTGTGATTTTTGCATCAATAAAGTTTACATAGACATTCATCCGGCATAATGTTGGATATAGAAGTCAAAATTATGTCCTATGTTTGAAAGATACTACATAGGGAGACCTTTGGGTACCCAATTAAAATGTTCTTTTGTATTCCACCGCCAAATAAATTGTCAAACTATGGTTGGTAATAGGCTATAGAATATTTACTAAGATGTATGGTTAGAGAGGGTCCTTAAAATAGGACTACTTCCACCTATCAGAACTCAAGTATAATAACATTATATATATATA
>NW_018205340.1:0-631 GCF_001263595.1 Phalaenopsis equestris | reverse complement strand
GTTAGATATGTAAATACATAGGAATAGGGTGGAATATGCATAAATGCCCCTCAAATTTAAGAGAGAGAGAGATTGGGTTAGCTGAAATAACCTTATTGTATTGGATCTTGTTCATATCCAAGAGAGTTTGAGGAAGGCCCGGGTACCGGAGTTTTAAGCTCTTGAGAAGGCCTTCTGCTCTCTGTGCCAGGAGCTGGCTTCTCTCTGTAGCAGTAACGAATCCTTTCACCTTCCCTCCCCATGATTTTTTCCCCTTGGAATGCTGAGAATTTCTTTTCTGATTTTTGAGACTCCAAACATGCGTGGCGGCCTCAATTCTGTTAGCTATGTCAAGAGAATGGTGCTCGGACGACAGATCTAAGCAGTCCAGAAGACATTCTGCTGAAAATTTTTCAGCTGTTATGTAACGGTAGATAATTTCACCCAAACAAGACTTTCCACTCTGCAAAGATAAGTAAGAAAAATAACATTAAAGTCTAAAAAAAGTAGAAAATAAAAGGCTATATAACTTGCTAAGCATAAATAAAATATCACATGATTCCGATGTAGTAACATAACTAATATTAAAATATTGAAAAAACATCAAAACAATCCTTTGACTCTTTGTAGGAGGTCATTTTCACTCCTGGGT
>NW_018205339.1:0-631 GCF_001263595.1 Phalaenopsis equestris | reverse complement strand
TTAACTTTTAAAAAGTGAAATACACCATTTATGTAAAAAAAATCAAGCTTAGGTATTAGATATATAAATACATAAGAATCGAGTGTCATGTAAGTAAATCTTCCCAAAAGTAAAATCTCATTGAAAAAAAATCACTTCTCATTTCATATGCCTTGAACATTTTATACTCTTCTCTATATAGGGTCCAAGGCCATTGAAGCAGTCGGACCTGGAGAAAGCACTATCATCCTTCAGAAAAGCAAGAAGATCAACGGTCGGATATCAATCTCCTCTTTGGGTCCCACCAACAAATCCTGTTGATGATCAGGTCCAGCATGCAATTTCCGAAATCTCAGAGCTAATGTCTCAAATCATGAACAGCCAATCTGAAGCTCGCAATTCATAGGTGTCTTTTCTACAGGGATGATAGTGTTGAGCTTGTGGGACTCAATTTTGATTAGTATTTATTTTAAAATTTGATAAATGATATTTATATTATATTTAGGTATATGGAGTTTTGTGATTTGATTTTTCTGATAATGTAAATATATTAAGTTATTTGCTATTAATTTTTTTATTAAAAAGTAAAATCTTAGTACATTTATATGTAATAAGTGCAAATTCGTTTTAGACTGATTTTTTAATATATATA
>NW_018205338.1:0-631 GCF_001263595.1 Phalaenopsis equestris | reverse complement strand
CTGCACTGTTCTTGGCGTTGTGGCCTCACCTGGAAAGACTGAAATTCTTTTATATTATATAAATAATATATTTATATAATGATTTTACCCTGCATATATGGGATCAAAGTGCTCTCTGAAATCATTTTATATAGCAATTTTTTGTTCTTATTTTATTTTTTTTAATAGGGTGTTGGAATTTGTTTTGTTGTTTGATGTGAGGGACATCAAATATATATATATATATATATATATTATTTAAAGAAGATTATTTTTTTTTATATTTGATAGAAATTATTTCTTAGGCATTTGTGAAAGTAATACATTAATATTTGTCAATTCTGTGAAGCTGTTGTTGTATTTGCTAGGCTGAGCCATTTCTTCTCATTTCTCAGAGTATTTTTTAGTATTGCTTAGCATGCATCCTCATTATTATTATGTATTTGCATGTATAACACTTACAACTTCCATATTTATATTAAGTACGCTTTGGGGTTATGTAGCTACTAATGGTGAATTTAATTTCTTGCATCAATGAAGGTAGCTATGCATCAAAAACTTTGCGGAGTCCTGATGCAAAATTTTTATTAGACTCTGCACGCAACTCTACTTGCGGATAAAATATTGCATCAGGACTCCGCAAGTAGAGGTG
>NW_018205337.1:0-631 GCF_001263595.1 Phalaenopsis equestris | reverse complement strand
CAAAAAAATTGCAGGGCTAAATTCTCGGCGATAAAACCTCGGACACCGTCGCTTGTCCGCTCCTCGGCCGAGTCCGCGACATCGGCACCTCGAAGGATCGTCGACCTCAGGCGCACTGCGAATTCGGCTAATAAAGGGGAGCTAGGGTTTGCGGTTCTAGGGATTTGCCGCCGAGATGTCGAAGCTAATGCCGAACTTGGATCAGCAGAGCACCAAGGTGCTCAATCTGACTGTGCTCCAGAGGATCGATCCCTATGTAGAGGAGATCTTGATGACCGCCGCACACGTCACTTTCTACGAATTTAATATCGAGGCTAATCGATGGGTATGCAATATGAACTATTTCTTTTTTTTTACGCTCTTCTCTTTGGGGCGAGAGTTTTCCGTTTGATACTTGATTAAAATCTTCTTGTTGTAGAGTCGGAAGGACGTCGAAGGCTCTCTATTTGTTGTAAAGAGGTAGCTGGATCTGTCGATTACTTTTTTTTATTGAGTATTTCATCTTTGCTTATCGTAATTTGTCATGCTTACTATAAATTTTGGTTTTTTTTTTCTTTTTTGGACTTTTGTTTCGGTGTGTATGTTTATTCTATGGCAGTTTTTTCTTATTGGAAGTTTTTTTTTTTTTTTT
>NW_018205336.1:0-631 GCF_001263595.1 Phalaenopsis equestris | reverse complement strand
AGACTCATTTAAATGATCAAAACCAAAATCTAAGATAGCACTTTGGCCTGCAAGACTCGTGGCATCAAAATGCCAAAAATGAGACTGGCGCCTAGCCGCCCAAAAATTGGTGTCAAGGTGTTGGTCCCATACACCTTGGCGCCTGAATCACGATGCCTATGCACCCAGTTCATAGGGTTTGGTTTTAAATGGTAGCGAGACTAAATTTTGGGCATTGTTCACACATCTTCTTTCTCCACTCCACATAAGCGATTCTTGGGTGATTCTAATGAGGTCTTCTTCTTCCCAAATTGTGCTAAATCTCTAGGGTTCCAAGGGTGATTTCTATATTATTAAGGTAAATTTCATTGCTTAATCCCCACATTTTCTTTTTCATTTGAGCATTTGCATAAATTTGGGGAAATCAGGAAGAAGAGGAAGAGATTGAGGGAAAAATTGATTTACTTCTTTAACTTTCATATTGATTCAGTTTAGTCATCCCAAAATCTTCTTACGTCATTTGAACCATTAGTTGTTGCTAGGTATGGCTCCCAAGCTTAATGATAGAAGAGCTAAGAATTCATTTTACAGGAAGTAATTTATTAAGAACAAATACCATGATAGGTACAATGAAGTTTTGTTAGCAGAGAAG
>NW_018205335.1:0-631 GCF_001263595.1 Phalaenopsis equestris | reverse complement strand
GGTTCAAATTGGGGTTTAAGGAATTAAAACCAGTTGAATGAAACTTATTTATTCACTTGGAAGAGGGTAATGGAGATAATTGCTCCTATTTGTCACTTACAAGATATTCAATTTATTGCATTCACTATCTACACATCTCTTATATCATTGCAAAGGGGAGGGTAAGCTTATCACATGATTTCCTCAAAATTTTAATAATTAGTAGAATTATTAATTAGAGTAAACCATTAGTACAACCTTAAAAATATAAAGACTTCTAAGCTAAGAGCTAGTTTAATAGGCTAGAACTTTTCTTAATATTGTAACACCTCTTTCCTGTGGGATCGACAGTTTGAACTAAAAAAATATGATATTACTTGAAACAACCACGAATACTTGTGTGATACGGAGGGGGACGAAAACACCTGACCTGGAAGCAAGTTTGGAGGTCCAACACAAACACATTAAGATTTTGTGGTCGTTGCCAGGGAACAAAGGTGTAGTGCCATATTGTCGCACAAATACATTTAAAAAATTCACAGTAAAAATACAAAACTACGAGTGAGGACACCTTGATTTTTGCACCTTATCAAGTTTCTAGCGTCGTTGCCGAGGACAAGTGATGGTGTAGTTAATTTAAGAGAATTTTAGT
>NW_018205334.1:0-631 GCF_001263595.1 Phalaenopsis equestris | reverse complement strand
TTTTGAGAATTTATTTGTCACATAAATATAGAATTGCTCCTTTAAACAAAACATAATCCCTTGTTGGGCCTTAGGAATAGGTCCAATTTTAAAAGAAACCCAAATGCAAAAGAAATATATCAATGATTGAATGAAACAGGAGAAAAAAGAAATAGCACCATATTAAGGCAAACATACCTTTTATCATGTGGGGTCCAGTCTTTCAAATAGAAAAAGAAAACCATAAGCTTCTCTCTTGTCAGATATTTTTTAATGGAATGTTCCGACTTTGTCCATGTCAATGAAACCTAGCATAAGCGACACTATAGATGTTGTCCTCAGCAAGCCTTTGCTCACTCTCAATATGTCTAGGGTAATCCCACTTAGAAAGAGATGAGAGGAAATAAAATTAACCCTTGCTAAGATAAATGTTTCCTCTGTCATGCAGGTTTAGTATTTTAAATAGCTGAGGATGCGGATCTAGTCTATTAAGTAGCTGAAGAGTCGTACTTCTCTCTCAACAGATATTGTTTTGATTTAGTTTATTAGATGGTTTCAAATGACCAAAAATCAAACTTTAAAAACTGAAGATAATCAGCATTTGAGCCTTTACAAGTCGAGCCTAAGTTACAAAAACTCATTCAGATCTCTA
>NW_018205333.1:0-631 GCF_001263595.1 Phalaenopsis equestris | reverse complement strand
AATAATAATAATAATAATAATAATAAACTCCACTATTTGAACTTCTAAAAATGTAAAATACATCTCATGCAAAGTCAAGGATGGCATATAAATATACCCTATGCATGAAAAGGTGCATTTCACTACTAAAAAAGTTGTGATGTTAAGGATTTAGATGGTATGAATGTAAAAAGTTTGGGCACTAAGCTTGTGTGTGTATGTATGTACATGCCCCCTACTTTTTTATTCACATCCATACCATTCCAATCAAGGTTTAATTCAAATTATATACTTAAATTTATTCGGTCCAATAACTCAGTGAAACGATAACTTTTCGCATTCTGGTCGGGTTAATTGGGTCATATTGAATTAAGAAAATACATGATCCAAATAATGAGAAGATTATACGGTCCGGATTCGAATTAGGAGAGTTCAGGTCAAATTATTTGGATCAAACTCAAGCCAAAACATATTCGGATCGAATCGATTTCAGGACACATCGAACCCAAACCACCCCAACCGACACCCCCTAGTTCCAAAATAAAGAAACAAAACAATTAATTATGTGGTAAGAAACAATGAAGAAAAAGAAGCTATGAAAACCATAATCATGGTGTTAAATGAAAAGAAAGGCTATTCATCAAACACAAAC
>NW_018205332.1:0-631 GCF_001263595.1 Phalaenopsis equestris | reverse complement strand
CAATAAGCTGCAGTTGCCCCAAACAGACCTTTAATGTATGAAATATTTTAGTTGCAAACTTGTACTTATAGTTAGCTTCTTGGGCAAGAAGGTTAGGCCAATAAAAGAACCAGGACAGCCTACAATATCAAAAAATAAAGAATAAATTTGGGTGATATCTAATTTTATTAGATATTGACTTTACTAATCATAAATAAATATTTTAATCCTTCGCTATATAACTTTAAATTATGCGGTAAATATTTATTATTTTTGAATTAATCCTCAATTTCAAAGCATATAATTCCATGTCATTTAAACATAATGTAAACAAAACAAGTCAATTTTATAAGTTTATTTTATTAAATAAATAAATTAATTAAGATATTTTGGCTAATTTTCTTACCTCATTATAATATCTTTTATTTTACCCCTTTATTTCTCTATGTCAGCCCTTATTTCACGCAATATAATCATTAAACAAAACCATGAATTTGGTGTACCAGCCATGGTTTGGTACTCAAGCAAAATCAAGTGGCTCTAATACGCTGGACCACCTTAGATATATTGCCCCTTCGTACGTTTTTGTGGGCCTTTTTTGTTTCTATATTTTCCTGCAATACAGCTATTGCCACTAGCTTCTTGGTTGGCA
>NW_018205331.1:0-631 GCF_001263595.1 Phalaenopsis equestris | reverse complement strand
TTGATAAAAATGAAAAATATGGGCTGGGGTTTTACGATGAATTTCGATATTTGTGTGAGAATTTTAAATAGTTGGTTTGTAAATAGAAAGCTTCACTTGGTCTGAATGTAATTCCCCCTAAAATTTATTAAAAAATTAATATAGAATCAAAATTTAATTTATTACTATTAAAATATATTTTTTTGAAAATTCTACGGATAAGATGATTTTTGTGGCTGCAATCCGAATATTGATTTCCTTAAAAATGAGAGTTTAGGCGCAAATTTTGAAATACAAATGATTTGCTGCCAAGTTTAAAAGAAATCAAAAGACAACACAATTGTTTGACCTAATTCAGTTACATGAATCAATAAAGAAAATCATAGTTTATAGAAAATAAAATACGAAACAATGAAAAAGTTTAAAGTTAAAAGAGTTGCTGGTGGGGACCACTGCACAGTGGGTGGAGGCAAAAGCAGCAACTAATAGCCACTTGACCAACTTTAAATAAAGAGGTTTTGAACCATCTGTCTTTCTTCTCCTCACATCCTCGCACGGATACGCTACTTTAGTTCACACGTGTGAAATGCCATCCTCATGATGAAGGTAAAATGTTGTTTGCACGTTCATGGAAGATAATCACCTCCTTTTT
>NW_018205330.1:0-631 GCF_001263595.1 Phalaenopsis equestris | reverse complement strand
AATACATGTTCCTTCTAGAGATAATTTAGGTCATGCGATTATTTTGATATTAGAATATTTATCTGTAAATTTAAGTTGACAACTCGACTTTGGAAATAAAGTGACTAAAGGTGAAGTATTTGAAGATTTTATTGCTTAGAGATCGTGAGTGTCACAAGAGGAACACGTGGTCTGAATTAGATGCAAGGATTCATCAATGATCCACCTGAGAGAAGACACCTGTAAGTGTAGATATTTGGGAGGAATAAACTCCTTAATTTTTCATTAAGCAAATAACAAATATACATACAACTCAGGCTAACCCTCATGCACTTGATAAATGACTAAATTTTAGAGTTGGTACATGTCTCACTTTTACTCTAAATAATGTTCTTATCATGCACAAAGGAAAGTACATGATTGACAAATAAACATTGCAGTTAGAATTTATGTGAAAGAATGGTAATGGAAGGTGCGCTCCAAAGATAACAGTGCCCTCTATATGAAAATTTCTACAACTATAGTTATAATCACATGCAACTTTTAACAAAAAGAAATAGGGATTGAGATTTAAAAATTCAACCCTAAATAATTTGGATAAGACTAGTGTTGGTGACGAGTTTGGAGGAAAGATGCTTTTTCAATCAAGTGT
>NW_018205329.1:0-630 GCF_001263595.1 Phalaenopsis equestris | reverse complement strand
GGATTTAAGTAGTATGACTAAATATGTTATATGATTCTGGCGCCTCCGTCTTCCTCCCTGTTCCCAAAGATTACTGTGCACTTATTGTTAATTTTATTGTTCCATTACTATTTTTACTTATCATGATTTGCTGGAATTATTGTTTCATTAGTTTCCCATGGACACTCCTACTGAAAAATCTTCCTATGCAGATATATTATCTGGTAACTCGTCCTCAACTTCTCCTGATGTTAAAAACTTTGCCCATCCCATTTCCAAGAGCAACTAGGTGGCAAAGCATTGGTTGGTCTGTCAAAAAAGCCTATTTTTTACATTGGGGAGGAAACCAATTTGCTTGCAGTACCTTTGCAATATATGCTTGTGGGTAAATTCACATATGCTCATCCTAAAATGAAAATTTTCAAGAATTTCTTTTCACACTTGGATCTCAATGGTGTCTGGAATTCTGGATTGTTGGAAGGAAGAAACTTGATGATAAAATTGGAAGAAAAAAATTTATTATGCTCTTTTCTTTTCTAAGAAGGTTTCATTTATTAAAATGTGAATATGAAGGTTCTTAAAATATGTCATTGATTTTAATCCTAAGGATGAACTTTTTATAGCGCCAATTTGGTTCAAATTTTCAGGTTT
>NW_018205328.1:0-630 GCF_001263595.1 Phalaenopsis equestris | reverse complement strand
GTGATTTAAGAAGACTTGAATTGTGAAGAACTATGGGATCACATCTTGGAGCGTGAAGTTTGACAGCTTCATCGTCGATCTACTCCTTTTCTTAGAGTGCTTTGGAAAAAACTAGTTAGAGCAAGAGGCAACCTCGAAGACAGAAGTAGAGTTGATAGCAAAATACCCACAACCACTCCAAAATTAAGGTGTGAATTTGGGGTCCAATTTCTTTTGAGGAGGGTAGTATATAAGAAATGAGAAATTTTTCCCTTTTCTCCCGATATCGCACGTTCTCCTCCTATGTCGCTTTCCAGAATCGCACTGTTTCCCCTTTTGGTCACGCGAACCCTGTGATCATGTAAAGCTCTCATTCTGTCGACAATTGACTTCCTGATTTGATTGACCCTACCGATTCCTCTCCTCAAAAATTGACAATGAACTGTAGAGAGTCACCTCGCCTAACCTTACTCTCCCCTTGGTAGCCACCGAAACTCTACCTTTCTCCTTCTACAAACCCCCGCGATGTTGTCATAATCAGAGCTATCAGTGAAAGCAACAACGGGATCATGGCATATATAGCCCACCTATCAATCAAGCTTTGTAAGCTCCCCCTTCCTCCTTTATTCTTTTAATGCAATTCTTTTTTTT
>NW_018205327.1:0-630 GCF_001263595.1 Phalaenopsis equestris | reverse complement strand
CTCATCTGCTACAGAATAAAAAGCGAGAACCATGAGCCGCAGAAGGATTTCCACCTGGACGCTTTGAGAATCAAACCTTAATTTCGAGAGCGATAGAAACGAAAAACAATACCACCGATCATTCAGTTTCGGTGAGCGTTGGAACAGAGAGAAACACGAGAACCAGAAAAATAACGTCAGAAACCTCCGAAATTCTACATCACGGCACCCACCTCAAATGGCAGGGAATCATCCATAAATTTCGGGTTTCATAATGGGTTTTCATCCAATGGGCAAACGAAATTTGTTTGTTATAAGCCGGAGATGACGTGAAGGCTGTACCCGCTCAAAAACTGTGGGCCGGGCCGGGATTAAGTCCGTCCCAAGAGCGGCAAGGCATGCGTGCGGGCCGCGGCATCACGGAGCTACACGTGTAATATGGCCCGTGTGATCAGTGGGAATGAGGATCCGTAGAGGGATGCGGTCGGAACTGTTTGGATTGGCGCATGTCCTGGGAATAATGCCCATTTTGTGTTGTGTGGCAAGCTTTCTCAGGTTGGAGACCGTTCGGTTGTATTTAGGATGAAATGATGTGTTAATATTTTGGGGATTCAGATAAATATCGGAGTACCCCACTATTTATTTATCTAA
>NW_018205326.1:0-630 GCF_001263595.1 Phalaenopsis equestris | reverse complement strand
TTTGTCATAAGAAAATTTTAAGGAAATAGGGCCATGTGTCGAGTCAATCGGATTAGGATGTAGAACTAGTCTTGATTAGGATTCCAATTTACTATCTTAAATTTCTTGAAAAAATCTTATGAACACTAGAACTCAAGCACAAACATTCCTACACCATTTCCTAGTGTTTTCAAGGTCAAGATATCCTTTATTTGCAAAACGTAATTTCATTGAAGTCATTGTCATGCTTTTGGTCTAGCATGGACATACCTTGGTTGAGCTAAACACATCCAGCCTCAATTCTGCAAGCTGCCAACCACATTCTTAGGGTTTGTTTGGGAAGTCTTTTTTGTTACTTTACTTTTTAGGCCGCTGCCAGACATTCGTTTGGCTACTGTTTTCTTATTATTGTATAGAAATTTTGAGAATGGTAAATGTTAATTGAAATGTTCTTTCATTTTTTTTAATATAGATTCTATGTATATAAGTTATTCTTTCTCTTCAGAAACAGTTTAAATTTTTGTCAGTTTGATGATATAATTATTGATATTTTGGTACTAGTTTCATATAGGAAAAATCATTTTGTTTTCTTCATTCTCTGCTCCCTCTATTAAATTCTATTAGGGAGAGCATATATGTATACATATATAT
>NW_018205325.1:0-630 GCF_001263595.1 Phalaenopsis equestris | reverse complement strand
GGGACTATTTGTCCGTGACAGACGGGTCTGCAAGCGACCCGGGAGGGAAAGAAAATGCACAGCGCGAGCAGCAATCGACCACGACCGAAGAAGATCGAGCGGCAAGCGACCGGGGAGGGGAAGAAAATCCGCAGCGAGAGCAGCAGTCGACCGCGACCGGGGAAGAAAATACATAGGTTATGGTATGTCTAGATTCATGTCAATAAATGTTGAATAATTTTTTGGTATGCATGTAAACATGAATGCATTAAGTGTAACAATATAAATACATAAGAATTGTAGGGTATGTACAAATATAAATGTATTAAAAGCATGCTCGTACATAGTGTCTCGAGCATTGAATGGTCTAATCAGGTTTTGATATCAAGAAATTCACATATGTAGCCCACAATTTTTATGTATTTAAATATCCAACACCTATACTTTGATATTTACATACATAACTTACAACATATCAGCATTTCAGTGCTTTAAACTTATCCATGAAAAATATATATTTCACTTTTTAGCATTGACACTAATATTATTTTTATGTGATCTTAAAAGTCTTGAGCGCTATGTTTATATGTTTACATAGTAAGATGCTCGCCTTCTAACATGAAGTATTAGCCACCGTTACGATTATGTTAC
>NW_018205324.1:0-630 GCF_001263595.1 Phalaenopsis equestris | reverse complement strand
AAATACTCTCAACTGTAATGGATAGTTTGCTAACTCCTAAAAAATACTTGAATCACTCGCTCCTGAGCCCTTGGATCAAGCCAACATGTGCTATTTCGACTTCCAGATCCCACACTTTTAGGATTTTATTCTATAATCAAGCAACATACGAATGAAGGTTCTTATTCGTCACTTAAATGACATGTCATAGGGTCTATGAGTTCTTACGAGGCTTCTAAGTGCTGGGGGAGTGCATTGTGAACATCTTCTTGAATATAGTGAAGGAGGTGATTGCTCCTGTTGGGAGGCCATTGAACCTCATGAGGGTTGAGTCCCTCAGTGTGGTGTAAAATAATTGAAATTTCAATGTGTCAGACTTTGTGAAGGCATACGACCGATTCTCTGGATCACTCTGCCCCTTGTATGATTCTATTGAAGGGAGTTGAAACTTCTTCGGTGGCTCAACATCAAAGATTTGCTAGGACAACATATTGTCTAGTTGACGTTAAACCTTCATATGCCCAAACCATTGTTTGACCAACGGTGTTGACCAAACGCTACCCAGATACTGGGAGTCTTCCATTGTTCTCCCCTTTGAGTCATTCAACAAACTTGGGGTTTAGGTTCTTATTCTCGAAGTTTCTGTTTCCA
>NW_018205323.1:0-630 GCF_001263595.1 Phalaenopsis equestris | reverse complement strand
ATATATATATATAAGAATATATACCACATTATGTTTTTTTCTGACAAGTTGTTAGGCATTAATATGTAGAGCACATTTGACATGCCACTTTCCCCACACGACAGGCTGTGGCTTCCAACCAGAGTGTTGAATCCCAATATAAATAAATAAATAAATAAATAGTAAAATAAAAATTAAAAAAAACTATGAACACTTGGTTGTTTTTGTTCAAAATTGACACTTCCATGGCTTGTATTTAAATACCTATTAATTCCTATAAAATATTTTTATAATGGGAAATGCATAGACTTACCAACCAATTTTTTATATAATTACATGTCTGACAACAAAACTTTACATTTTATATTTATTCTATCCATTTTTTTTTTATCACATCAATGTTTCCACTATTTTAGAAATAAAGCGAAATTTACATACATGCCAGCAGATTCTTATGTGTTTACATATCTAACACCCAAAATTCAACATTTACACATATAACATCTTTGTATCATAAATCTATGTATGAAAAAAATGTACTTTTTCAAAAGTATAGTATGTTGTCATTTTTGATCTGATGTTAAAGGATTTGAGTGATATACATGTAAATATGAATTTTTAGATGTTAGATGCCTAAATACATAAGAATGG
>NW_018205322.1:0-630 GCF_001263595.1 Phalaenopsis equestris | reverse complement strand
TTTTCCTCGTGATTGTTCATTCTACTTATTATTTTATTATAACACTACCTCGTATTAGTATTATTTTTTTCACTTTTATAATAACAAACTGACTTATGAGTTCGCTCAAACTCGTAGACTTAAGCTCGAGCTTCAGCTCAAACTCGAAAAAATTAATCAAGCTCAAACTCAAATCGAGGGTGGGTCGAGCTCGGCTTGACTTGTTTGCACCCATACTATCAATAGTACAATCAGGCGACGGAATATTCATATGAAAGCTTCATTAAACACACATTGACTATTTTGCATAAAAAATAGCAAGCATCTCTACCAGAGTTGAGTACCGTTCCAAAACGCAAACAAAATATTCAATGTTTCACATCTCAGCACCAAACAACTTCAACCTTAAGCCTTCTGCAAAAACTGCATTATCTTCCCCTGATGAAATCGCTGACAGAGCAAAGGAATGGAACTTATCTCAAGTTGGTTCTCATTGAAAAAAGACATTGCTACGAAGCTTTTATTAGAGGCTTCAGAAGGCTTGGTCTTTCAGAGGAAATTTCTAGCTGCTATCTATGAATAATGATTTTTTTTCTATTTAGTTTTGCTTGCCAAGAAGACTATGACCTAGTCAGGACTGGGGGTCCATGA
>NW_018205321.1:0-630 GCF_001263595.1 Phalaenopsis equestris | reverse complement strand
CCGCCCGCCTCTAATGGTGGTCTAACTTACCCAAAAACAAATTTTCTCTTCTTTTTTACCTCACTTGGACGTGTAGACATGTCTTCTATAAATACATCTCTAAAAAGACCAAGAGTCACTAAAGACACCTTTTCAAAATTGGTCCAAATTCAGTGTATCTTGGTCTCACCGTTTCTGGCACCTCGGCGCCAGTCATCCAGACTCCATGGCGCCTAGGCGCATAAACGCCAGGTCATCTTTTTTGTCCTTTGGCTTTATTTGACCCATTTTTGCCTCATTTTGCTTCTTTTGCTCTTAAACGCAATTTCTTATACCTGAAATCAAACACATAAAATACTTTTGATTAAAGCGTAATATTTTTAAAATAAGCATGAAATACACACATAAAAATAGTTAATTTTGAGGTGTGTCAGTTGGCTGTGTGGCATATGAAGAAGTTAGCTATATTGTGGATGAGTTTGATGATGATACAGGCTAAAATATTTGAATTTCAATCTTTAGTTTCTCACAAGATGAACCAAAATAAGATGTGTAGAGAGTTATTACTTCCTTTATATCATTACTTCTTGTAGTTCCAGTTTGTAGTTCATCGACTTTTTGTTTTTTGGTTCTTTTTTCTTACATTAACTT
>NW_018205320.1:0-630 GCF_001263595.1 Phalaenopsis equestris | reverse complement strand
ACCTACCGCCCATGAAGGCCAACGGGAAGCCGGCCTTTTCAATGAGCTTAGCGCTGAGACCATCGTGACAGACGGGACCTTGATGAATACCAGGGGACTCGAGGAGACGCCGGAGTGCCTTAGCCGGCGGCTCTCTGGCGGCCGTGCTAGCTGCGAAGCTGCTACCCATTATAGGAAATTTCTTGGTCGTAAGTGGAATCCTTGCAGGGAAGGATGACAGACGTAGATGACTTGCCTTCAAATAGGAAAGCTGAAGTGAGGGATGTTCACCTACGAAGCAAGAGGAAACTCGCGTAAGAAGATGCGGGTCCATCGTGGCCGTTTTTTTTTTTCCCTTAGCCGGGATCAGTGCACTGCGTAGGCAAAATATTTTCCATCACAAGCGTCCACTGAACTTTCAAGGAGCAGCAAAGGAGGATGATGAAAGTGGACCCCAGAGGTAACCGATTTGTGTACTTTGATGCTCTCTCTCATATATATTATAGGAATGTGTAGGAATTATTTATTAAAATATTAAATAAAAAAAATTTAATATATTTATAATAAAAAAATACAATGATATTCATCATGAATTATGAGCAGAAATGAGCAGAACTTAAATAAAAAAAATTAATGGAAAGATTTAACTTA
>NW_018205319.1:0-630 GCF_001263595.1 Phalaenopsis equestris | reverse complement strand
TATATATTATAGTACTGTTTATTAAATAACCCACCTTATACTTTTTGACCAAGCCTTAGTCATGCACCCGACTTCCTCCACCTTGCTAGAGAACTTTTGGCATATTTCAACTCCATCTTCTTCCTCCCCCCCCCACACACACACTATTTCGATCATCCCTAGCTTTGTCCCCTCGCTTCCTCTCACCCTCTGTTCGGTATCTCGACTGTTTGCTTTCTTTTCTTTCAACTATTCGTTTCGTTTCCCTCATGCGAATACCCAACTTCTCACTTCATCTTCCAACTTTTCGGCTCTTCGATTATCTCTTTTCAATAAGAGATGTTACACGTTTTCATATAGAACATGCACTTATATATTTACATATCTCGCAAGTAAATTTTAATATTTACACAGAATATTTACTTATTTACACACACAACACTCAATTCGTTAATATCACCTAAAAATTAGCATTATTATTATTATTTAAAATTTAAATAATGTTTGTATGCTTAAATTTAAAGTAACAAAGGAGTATATATGTAACTATGAAGTTTTGGATATGTAAATACATAAGAATTGTATCATACTTTTGTAAATTTCCCAAAACTATTAAAATCATAGACATTTCCGCTCCCACAATACTACCCC
>NW_018205318.1:0-630 GCF_001263595.1 Phalaenopsis equestris | reverse complement strand
AAAACACTCAAAACATCTAAAAATTATTTTGAGTGCTTTAAAAACAACTAAGCATGTTATATCATATCAATCATATTTTGATTTAAATCAAAACATAAACAAAACAACATAAAATAAAAAATAAATATCAAATGTGATCCCAAACAACCCCTTAACATCTTTAACATATATTCTTATGGCTGTTATTTTTATAGTCTTATTTTATCATACTCTCTGATAAGCTAAAAATATTGTGATGCAGATGCGTTGTGGCATATGCTTCAGATCTCATATTCTCTGGCGTTAGCCTAGATCCTCACAGGCAAAAAGGTCTCAAGACTGCATTGCTCAGTCTGGATCACTCGTATGATTTCTTTACTCTGGTTGTTCCCCTTTTTTTTTTCTTGTGGATTGGTTAAACTTTGAATTATATATATATTTTGTAGCATTAGTTTTTTTTATAACTTTGCTAACAACATTTTTCTAGAATTATTTTTCTTTTTGATGAGCATCATTCGCTTTTTTGTAGCTATATTTTGACGTAAATATAGGTCACATTGGTCAGAGAAAATTTCTTAAAAACAAGTCCTTGTTTTTTTCTTGGGGAACATTTACTTAACTAGCACACAATTCTTATGTATTTACATATCT
>NW_018205317.1:0-630 GCF_001263595.1 Phalaenopsis equestris | reverse complement strand
TATAATAGGATATATTATGCCAAATTTACTCCAAAAGTTAGTAATTAGAGATCCTATAATGATATCTTGATTACTATCTCATGTTGAAAACCAAATAATCTAATACTTTTTTGGAGATGAATAAATAATCTCAAAAAACCTTTCATCTTATTAATGCTTATCATAATTAAAAGACCTTGATTTACACCATCATATGTGAGAATAAATGGATTGTGCTTAAAGGTAAATGTACTTCGCTTTCCGAAGGTGAAGATAATATAAAATTTCTATGTCAAAGAGTTAAAGACTGAGAAAATCATATTTTCATCAAAAATTTATATTGTAATGTATGTGTTACTAATTCACATAATGATGTTACAAAAGAAGCTATCTCTCACTAGCTACATCCATCTTCTTAATGAGAATGACTACTCCTACAATAGTCTAATATAATTTTTTGATAGGTGGTTCTCTTGCACCTAATGATTATAAAACGCTTCTATATGCTTGTTCAAAGGATGACATCATATAAGCTTGTTTTTGTCCTTTTGGTATGAACAAGACTTTGAAATTTGATGGTTTCACATCTAAGATTTTAAAGGATGCTAGGTACATTAGTGACACCTCCTTAGTGAGAGAATGAATGTTGAG
>NW_018205316.1:0-630 GCF_001263595.1 Phalaenopsis equestris | reverse complement strand
TTTCACCTTGCTTCGTCCACCTATCTGCGTCTGATTCATCACTCTTTTATTTATTTGAATAAAAGAGATTCGCTATCCTTCATTGCTTCTGAGACATTTTCGACAGCTTCTTCCGGTTCGACTTCGTCCTCTTAGTTCGCTTTGTCCACTTCGGTTTCATCCAAATGCCATCATCACTTCGCTAGCCTTCGCTGCTTTTGCTTGGTTCCGTATCCCGCGCCTGGTTTAAGCTACGATCTTCGATCCCGTCCATTTATTGTCTCGTCTACAATACCACAACCAGTTATCAAGTCTATGATCCAAGTCTCATTTGTAATCTGCGATCTCGTCCACCTTTTCACTTTGTCTGCTTCGTCTGCTTCAGCTTTATCTTCGGCTTTGGTACTCAAGGATAGTCGGGGTATTTTAGCACCGAGATCCTTCCTTGATCGTCGCACTCAAGGATTGTAGGCTTCAACTTTGGATTCCTTTCCTTCGGTCTCAGGCCGAATTTAAAAATGTGCACAATTTTTTTGGGTTTTTTTTGTGTTTTCTTTGGTTATTTTGGATCATTTAGTTTGATTTCGATCAACGATTTGAATTTTTTTGGTTCTCTTAGGTTGAGTTCGATCAAGGATTTAGATTTTTTTT
>NW_018205315.1:0-630 GCF_001263595.1 Phalaenopsis equestris | reverse complement strand
TTTTTTTTTATATTTTTTAAAAGCTTTATTTTTGTTTCTTTGCTCATCATACTTTGTATTTTGTAATTCCAATTGTTTTTATATAGCTTCATGAAGACTATAAAAATCAATGTATATGCTGAATCAAATAAAAGCATGAACCAATATGCTAATTTAATCAATAGGCTTTCTAGAATTATACCTATATACTGCTTCAAAAGTGATTTATTGGACCATTAGTTGTCCTCGAAATAATGCTATTATTTGAGAATTCTGATATAGGTAGAATTAAATCTCAAGTTAAATTTCGTATAATTAATTACTAATCTCATTCTTCCTCTAATCTGCTCAGTATGATTTCTAATAAGGCTAGACAACTGTGTGGACTAGTACTAGCCTCGATTAATTTAAAGTTTAATATTCTTGTATTTGGTTTCGAAATTCTTTTTTATCTTCAGAAGTATATTTCATGAGATGAACCCTTATAATATTTGAAGGATTAATTGGATCTATAGTAGCAACTGGCTCATCTTGAGTCCAGAATTGTAGAGGATTTTCGAACATGAGTTATTAAATAGAGAAGATGCGAAAGATCAAAGTTTAGTAAGTTTAAAATTTTCAAGAGAAAGTGCATTATATACGCTTAAGTGT
>NW_018205314.1:0-630 GCF_001263595.1 Phalaenopsis equestris | reverse complement strand
GGTCTCAATGGATAGATAAAAATAAAACAATGAGAGCAGGTGATGTGGATATCCATTAAGCATACGAAGCAGGAAAAGGAATCACCTTCATGAATGGAAAAAACTTCATTTCAGCATCTACACATTTAAGTACATACATCAAGCTCTAAATATTTTTTTCCAATAATTGAAGCCAAATAAATTTTACATCACTTGTGCTCTACTCCATGGAATTCACAATAGTTTTCCCAATTTAAGCGCCATCTGTATTTTTCTGTTTCTTGTTACTGAAGGATGCGTCCTCTTTAAGGCCATCCCACATTCGCTTTCGCTTTGAACTGACAAAACTAATGTCTTTATTGGATGACTTAGATGCAGAGGTTATAGTATCAGGATTTCCATCATAATTTAGATCAAGCAATCTACAATCACTTAAAGATGCCAACAATTTGTCCGCTGGAACACCTTGAATATTTATTAGCCGATCTTTAAAATATTCCAACAAAACAAAAGAAAGAGCACGAAGCACCTTGAGATCAAACTTTTGAGTCAAACCTTCATGGCCAATATTCTTTGCACGTGTAGTAGCCAGATCTTTCAAACTAATCAGAAAATCTAGTTCATGCTCTGAGAGGGAGGCAAGCCACTCCT
>NW_018205313.1:0-630 GCF_001263595.1 Phalaenopsis equestris | reverse complement strand
GGTATTTATGTAAATTTTCATTCACTATTTTCTTCCTGTTAGTCTTATTTAAAAAAAAAGAAAAATTATTGAAGTTTCATTTTTTTCTCTTGCACAGGAATGCTCACCTAAACAAAACAAGGAATCTTACTGTTAGAAAGCTCCGAGAGGCTACCAGCCTTCTGTCATTGATTGTGGAGGATGGTCATTGCTTATGACTGACCTTGGAAATGTGGTTTTCAATTAACATGACAACCATGGGTATGCTGAAATTTAGTCTTGCATTGCTAACTGTCTGAAATATGAACCAAAATGTTCTAAATCTTGATTGTACAGTTTTAAGTGGAGGAAATTCCAATTTGCTTGACAAATTAATCTACCATGAATAACTAGTTGATTGGCACTAAGCAGTATCCTTTTCAGTAGGTCTGTGGAAAAGCTCATAATTTTTTTTAATGATTTATTAAAAAGCTCATGCGAGACTAATCCGTTAGATAAACTATAATTGAATAGGTGTTATGAGCTTTGATTTTGCCAATTACATTTGCTATCACTGGCTTGAAAATTGCATTCGATTTTCCTTTATTTCAGCAAAGCATTGATTTTTTTTTTTTTTTTTTTTAACTTAGCCTTTTGATTTTATGTTTTTGT
>NW_018205312.1:0-630 GCF_001263595.1 Phalaenopsis equestris | reverse complement strand
CAACGATTAATAATCTCAATATTTTGCAACACATTGCTCATTTTTAATTAGTAGTATTATTGTTGAGTTACAAATTTAATACTCTTTTATAGGGCAATTTGCATTTTGGTCTTTTTAATTTTCCTTTGTAAACATTATAAGTTGGGAATTCTTAGAAAATTGAAATTTATTACAATTTAAGTTACTGAACAACAAAATTATTTCATGAAATTGAAAGACAGACATTCTAATTTAGCAAAATAACTTATTGTAAAGAGAATTATCTTTTACAAGATAACATTATTATCATGTGAAATGGGAGAAATTGTCTTATAAAATAGACAATACGTACTCTCACAAAAAGCTAATATATAACATACTAAATTAATTTTTTTGTTGAATCTAAATTTGTCTAGTAGACCGTGCCCAAGAGATAGAGCGTTGAGATCGAGGAAATGAGATCGAGAGGGAGGGGGAGAGAGGGAGGGGGAGAGAGAAGAAGAGGAAGACTTCCCCATTGGGGCGAGAATCAGGGTGTTCTCGGGCTTGTGGAAGTATTTTATTCCATAAAGAATGCATGCTACAAAGGTTGAGATCCAAGAAAAATATCATGTAGCCCCTCTATTTATAGAAGATAAGAGGGGTAAAAAA
>NW_018205311.1:0-630 GCF_001263595.1 Phalaenopsis equestris | reverse complement strand
TATCTCACTAGAGTTTGACTTGATTAATTCAAATGACTTGATTAAGTTGGGATGTTGGAGAGGTTGAACAGTAGGTGTGGTTGTGGTTGTAGGAAAGGTGCCAGCCGATGGCTAATAGAGGTAAGGGGAAAAATCGGAGAGGAAACAACACCACCTCAAAAAAGATATAGACGGAACACAAGCTGTCGTCAGATATCAGCCCTAGCAAGGAGAAAATGACTCCACATAAAAACCTAGAAAAAAGACAATAATGTAATGTTAAACTCAGCAAACATGCATATAAATAAACTCCAAGCATATGGGAAATAGACAAGAAAAAAGAGAAGCAGTGAGCGACAACACCCGCCCACTATTAATGTCGACTCCAATTAGGCGGGAATCAAGAAAGAAAAGAGGGTGTGAGCGGCAAATCCCACCACTAAGATGTCGGTTACTGCTGGACTAGAACCTCCCTAGTCAGCAGATTCAGCCGACCTTCTCCTCAAGCCCCGCGTCATGATGAAATAGAGAAAAATAAGTAATATTAGCTAAATAAATAATTTTAATATTAAGCAATTAATAAAAAAAAGCTAATATGATACATATTTGTGTTTTAGGTATCATTTAAAAAAAGTAATTTTTGAAGAAAAT
>NW_018205310.1:0-630 GCF_001263595.1 Phalaenopsis equestris | reverse complement strand
GAAATTAAAGGAGGTTTGGAGGGAAAGTGAGAAAGGAAAGTTTTTAAATGTTGTGGGAGAATTGTATAAAGGAGGTGAACCTAGGATTTGTTTTTATTTATGCATATTTTTGTTGGCTGCTATGTATTCTTGTTTTGGTGGTGTTTTTAGCAACGTCTAGGGTTGTGGGAGAGCCGATCTACCTCTCGAAAAGGAGATCATCTTTGTATTTTACTTGTTGTATTTGTTTTTCGTAAGAACAACCCTTATTTGATTTGTTTTCATCTATATATCGTGGTTTCCCTATTGTTGCTTGTTGATTTTGAGTCTGGAGCGTATCAGTTTGATCGTTATCATTATAACCATTGTTACTTTTGATAATCAAGTATATTTTGTTGAATATGAACATCATTTGTAGAGATCTTATTTTTTTACTCAATTTTCTTGAACTTTGAAGATTCGTCGGCTCGTGTGTTCCAGAAGTTTAAGCAGCTGTATGATTATTATTATAATGATCCATGTTCTATAAATGAGCCTGTGATGTTGTTAATCATTCATCTTTAATTAAGCCTGACCTTATGGATGCGTACAAGATTATTTATATGAGATTAGGAATGAGCCTATTGCTGAGAGAGAGATATTTTATTATCT
>NW_018205309.1:0-630 GCF_001263595.1 Phalaenopsis equestris | reverse complement strand
GGAATCAAGTTTCTTCTTAATAAAGTGATGGACAATCTCCCCATGCTTGCGACGATTATATTGGACCTGATTGTGAGCACTGGTAATGATGACTTTATTTTCAGAAAACAACTGCAAAGGAGCAGTGACTGACGTACGTAATTTATTGAGCATAATGTGCCGATAGAGAGCTTCATACGCATCCAAACTCATAGAGCGAAACTCGGCTTCAATATTACTACGGGCAACCACGGACTGTTATTTACTTTTCCAATTGATGAGATTCCCCCATGCAATGGAGCAATAACCTAAGGTAGCTCGTCTATCGTGGATGGACCCGACCTAATCAGTATCCGTATAAACCGCAACAGAGCAAAAGTTGTAACATGTGAACAACAAACCCAAGCCCAATGTGTCTTTTTAGTAGTGGAGGATCTGATACACCACAATAAGATGGTGCTCGTATGGACCATGCATAAATCGACTGACGATACCTTCGACGTGACAAATGTCTGTGCGAGTATGGGCGAGGTAAATGAGCTAACCCACGAGACGGTGGTGGTAGGTTTTGTTCACTGGAACGACGTGAGGAATATTAAATAATTTCTCAATTGGGTCCATCGAGATGACAATCAGTTTGCAAAAAAAAAA
>NW_018205308.1:0-630 GCF_001263595.1 Phalaenopsis equestris | reverse complement strand
TATTTGCTTCCAGTAATAATATTTGTTTTTCTAATATGGTTTGGATTAACTCTGGTATCATTTGGTATCATAGGTACTCTAACCCTTGTTCTATCCTTGGATTTCTAGCATCCGTCATACCTCAAACCTATCTCCACATAAAACTTTTCTTTCTCACCCTACAACACCTTTACCTTCCTCCACCTACCCACCGAACCCAAAACTTTGCCATGTCGCTAAAGAGATAATCGTCGGAGGCTTGATCGAGGGGAAATGAGACGATGTCGTTTATGAGATTCATAAAGAGACATCCATGAGATTTTTAGAGAGGATATGGAGCGAGAAATCTGCCAATTATAACAAAGGTTTGCCACTGTCGAGAGGAGGCAAATTGGATGGGTCACCGTTAGCCACAAGGGCGACTTGCTAGATTGAAGGAATGGAGTGAATCTCTTCCACATGCGAATCTTAGGGATAAAAAACCTCAACTTAGAAATTGTGACCTAAAATATCAGAGAAGTCAGAATTTTGACGTAAAGGTGGATTTTCCATATCACATGTATCCAGACGAGTTCATCGAGTAGCTCTAAATCTTAGAATATGTCTTTAACTGTCATGACGTACCACCAGACGGAATGGTAAAACTAGTTG
>NW_018205307.1:0-630 GCF_001263595.1 Phalaenopsis equestris | reverse complement strand
ATATATATATTCGCCTTGGTTTTCCCTTGGAGGCATTCTCCTCCATTTCCTTCACACGTGAAGCCTCCTAGCATCCGAGGCTCTCCATGGTTCATCGGTCATTCGATCGAATTTATCCGGTCGCGAAATGTCTATCAACAATCTTATGATTGGTGTATTGAGAAATTGATAAGAGTCACCTCTCAATTTTCTCCCCGTCAGCCACAAGAGTTTTCGAGAGTGTTTTAATTTTTCTTACTGACACATCTTGAGGAGTGACACTAATCAACTAGTAATTGGTGCAAGATCCGACCATAAACTGTTTCTTCCAGTCTTTTGTCTTATTCTCCAGCTCTAGGATTTGGAGTATGTAATTGGCAAAAAATTGCACAATGCCGTCCTGATCGATCTTTAATGAAAAAAAGTAGTTAAACAAGTTAGTCGACCATAGGATGGCTAAGCGATGGCATAAAACAACGAACAACATAATCATTGTGATTGAATTTATTATGGCTTTGGTTGGAATCACACCATACTGATTGAAAATAAATTTCAACTCGGCCATCATTCCAAATATCCAAATATCTCGATATTTAAAAAGGAAGTTATACCAGATCACATCAAATATATATTTAAATTTAAAATATACTA
>NW_018205306.1:0-630 GCF_001263595.1 Phalaenopsis equestris | reverse complement strand
AGGACTTAATTTTATTGATGAAAAGAAAAGTATAAATACCCATTACAGGACTTACTAATAAGGAAAACAATAAAAACAGAATACAGTTGAAAAAAAAAATGAATAGTAACAAAATATACGAGACAACTAATCTCTTTAACTTAAGGAGAGAAATAAACAGAAATTCTCATGATCCCTAATATACTTTATAACTCTCTAAATATAAGGTTATAACAAATAAGGAATATAATTATTAGTATTTTCGAGACCTTTCAACAGTACTTGATGCAAATAAAGAGAATAGTGTGGTATATGCGTAAATCTTTTCTTTTTTTTATTAATTTGTGCATATGCACAGAAACGAGATGGTACAAATGTAAAATCCTTTTTTTGTTTTAGTTTTTGTTTTTTTTTTAGTGCGAATACACAGAAATCGAATTTTATGCATGCAAATCTCTTTTGTATGCGTGCGCGCGCGCGCGCGAATGCACAGAAGAATCGGTGGTAAGTACGTAAATCAAATGATTTTGTTAGAGTGTATGCAAGTTGGGAGATAATAAATGGTATGTATGTGAATCTCCCTCTCTGTCTCAGGACTGGCCGGTACACAAAGCTGCATATGTGAATCCCTTTTTGGACCTCTGACAAAAG
>NW_018205305.1:0-630 GCF_001263595.1 Phalaenopsis equestris | reverse complement strand
GAGAGAGAGAGAGATAGAGAGACAAGAGTGAATAATAATTAATATTAAATTGCATCAATCGTGTTAAATTTTTTCATTCTTTTTGGGTAATTTTACCATCCTTTGTTCGTGAAATGATCTCTATATTTATTGGAAAAAGAGTACAATATAATGATATTACATTTTCCCCCTGTTTTAATCTGTGTTATACAAGCTATTCTTGGTATTTTACAAGTATGGGTTTATCACTCACGTGTTTTTTGGCTCGATCAATTGAGTTTGTTTTGCTTGCATTCGATCAACTAGGCTTAATCAGCATTGTCAATCGGCTAAGCTCATTGATCAGTTGAATAGGATTGATCGGCATTATCGATCAACTGATCTTGTTTAGCCATCGACCATCAATCCTTGGTGAGAAACTTCTATTGACTGAACGACAGTGAACTATCAAGCAAAGGGTGAATTTTCAGAACCCAATAGGTTGTTTATTTCTTAACGAGAAGAGCTTGAGAAATGACTATAAAATTCTTTCTTGCATTGTTATATCATGATCCCTTAAAAAGAGACTTGATGGAATCTGTTGGATTGTTAGTTATATTATTGGAATCTTGAGGGAATCCATTGGATTGTTAGTGATATTATTGAACTACT
>NW_018205304.1:0-630 GCF_001263595.1 Phalaenopsis equestris | reverse complement strand
TTTTTTTTTCTAAACAGCTGACTAAATTTGATGAAGATAATGAGCTTAAACATGATTAGATCTAATCCGATTTTTAATACCTAATTAATACTAGTAGTTCATAGTTTGCCGACAACTAAATATGTGGGAATCTCTAGAGGCCATAGGACAGAGACACCTAGTTTAACAAGTACTAAACATACTTAATTTTTTATTATGCTTAATGATTAAAAAATAAGCACGCATTAAACCTATAGTGTTTAGAAAATAGTTCATGCTCTTACCAAACAATCATTATGTATTTATATATCTAGCACCAAAATTTTCATATTTATATTTATAAAACTTTAGGTATTAATTCATAAGGATCATGCATGCATTGAAAAATTTCTATTATATACGCATGAACGATAATCATAAGCCTAGAAACATATTAGCATATCTTTTGGGTTTTGAAATTCTTTTTTTTAATCTACTGGCATGTTGACCTGTTGAACTCATTCGTAGTGTACCAACTGTCAGATTCGTCTGTCAAACTTAAAAGGCAAGTACCCCTTAGCAGATTCTCATTGTCATACCCATATTGTTATCGTCTAATTAAAAGTCGTCTGACATCTATATTATCACAATATATCATCGACATGCTACATG
>NW_018205303.1:0-630 GCF_001263595.1 Phalaenopsis equestris | reverse complement strand
ACACATTAATCATTTACAAAGTAAAGAGCTGATAAAAAAGAGTTAGCTTATATGAATGTCTTGGAGTATTTTAATGGACTCAAATATGATATGGAGAGAGTTGGGCGTTGAATGATGATGATGATGATGGTTAAGCCATGGTTCTCATGCCAATATCGGTCGGAAAATAAAAATCAAGTAATGGTGATTAGAGATGATAGCTAGGCAACAATCGAGCAATGCGGTAGAGTGATAAAATAACAATTATGTAATGACAATCAAGCAACAACGGTTAGGCAATAGGTGCAGGGCTTTGGTGATCAGACGATAGTTGTTGTGGTGACAATCATGGATATTGAATATTAGGTAAAGTCCAAGATTTTTCAAATTCCTCGCATCTCTCTAAGTTTCACACCATTTAATGTGGAAGGGACTATTTATAAATTATTAGGATATCATTCTAATAATTTTAGCCAAAATTATCAAATATCAGTCATTCTTCTCTGACGTAAAAAATGATGATATTTTACATTAAAATTTTAAATATGATATTTTTATAATAACCAACACTTAACTATCACATTTCTAATGATATGGGAAAACATAATAAAATGGAAAATTTACACACATACCATACAATTCTTATGTATT
>NW_018205302.1:0-630 GCF_001263595.1 Phalaenopsis equestris | reverse complement strand
TTTTTTTTAGATTGCGATTTAATTTTGCAGTAGTTTGATGCAGAATCTTGCTATCCAAAAAAATCTGGTGGTTGATAAAAGCATACACACGGCATACGTAAAGGCAATTAGATCCGCAAAGCACTTCATATATATTGAAAATCAGTACTTTCTTGGTTCTTCTTATGGTTGGCCATCCTATAAAAGTTCAGGTGTGGATTCATCTTATAACTACTGCTTATATTCAATGATGCAATAGCTTTTCTTCTTGAACAACTCATACCATTTTTCTTCTGCACCAAACCTAAAAATAAGGGAATTTGTCCCTTCTATTTTTGTTCGTATTTTATAACCTCCTCTTACTAATTCAATTTTTTTTTTAATCAAGCTTTGCTTAAAGTACATTCTAACTTGGTAATTTGAGAGAGATGCTAGGGTTATCTACAGTTTCTTTCTGCATCGCCTTTTTCTTCAGCATTGATGATTTCTTTGTATTATCAGGTGCTGATAACCTAATTCCAATGGAATTAGCATTGAAGATTGCTAGCAAAATTAAAATTGGAGAACCCTTTGCGGTGTACATAGTAATACCAATGTGGCCTGAGGGATCTCCGACTGCCGCATCAGTGCAAGAGATACTCTTTTGGCAGG
>NW_018205301.1:0-630 GCF_001263595.1 Phalaenopsis equestris | reverse complement strand
CAAAGATGCCAAATACAATAAGCCTAAAAAGTTTTAAAACACTGATAACCACACAAGTATAAATGTTAATCAAGTAGTATAAATAGTTGCGTACATTTATTGATCTCACAAGGAACTTATTTAATGTTAAAATTAGAAGTTTTAGTCTACTGGTCTTAACTATAGCTTGAAGAATTAAATTTGGGTGAATTTTTTAAAGTGAATAACCTAATTTTTTCAAAAAGTTGGAACCAACTAAATAGGCTTTAGAGTTTTAATCAAGTGAGGAAATCTCCCTTGAATGGGACCTAAAAATTTAGCCCCATCTATATGCATCTAAGTTTGTCGGCAACTAGAAAAAATAATATTCATCAACCCCTTCCGGTTGTCTGAAGGAATGTTAGTGTTTCATGTTACAATTAATTCCCTAATCAGGAAAAATCTCTTGTGTTTTTGTTCCCCAAAGTGGTTGCACTACTCTAGCAACAATATTTCTTTCTCCTAAAGAAGTGCATGTTAACTTAATCATTCCACTAGTCTACTTCCATAATACTGGATCCTAACCTATTTTAGCAAACTAAGCGGCTATTTTAGGTGTAAATTATAAGCAAAAGATTACCATACCAACATTCCACAAAAAATAAATCAGAC
>NW_018205300.1:0-630 GCF_001263595.1 Phalaenopsis equestris | reverse complement strand
AGGCGCAATTTTTTTATATAGAAAATGGATGGTCAGGATTGTATTCTTTCTCCAACGGAAGTTGATGATTGTTTGCATGAAGCCCAATGATCTGAGCAATTATAAGATCTAATGTGTAGGGTGGCCAAGGCTAGCTTGATCCAAGGAAGAATTTCCTCGTCCATTGGTGAGGCTTATTTGATACATTGGAGAACAATTAATTTGCCATAGCTCAGGTTGGAGGATAGATGCTATCAGATTAGTTAAATAGACTAACCCAAGTTTCTCTGAGTGAACTTGGTGGGTTGGACTTAATGCGCCAAGACCTTAGGCACACCCAAATGGGCTTTTTGGCTAATCAGCATGGGTGCTGTGAGCTTTAGAATCACGGTTACTCGGGATGTTCTTGGTTTTTAGATTTAAGCTTTGAGTTGAATGCTTATTCAATTTACCATTGAATTGATTAGTGTTAAGATTGTGTTGTATTTGATGAGTTTAGGTTGTTTAAGTTAAAAGGTTATAATCAATTAGAGTCTATAGCTTTAATTTAATTTTTTTAGCTTGATAGTATATGTTAGGTTGTGTTAGATTAGGTATGAATCATTAATATAGACACGCGGTGTGCGCACAGACACACACACTGACACACAC
>NW_018205299.1:0-630 GCF_001263595.1 Phalaenopsis equestris | reverse complement strand
TCCTTCCTCGGCCTCGGCATGACCACCTACACCGCCTGGTACCTCACCATCGCCGCCTTCGTCCACGGCCAGGTCTCCCCCAACTTCACAGTTCGAATTTATCACAATAAAATCCAATTAAAAATTGCTTTTTTAACTAGTTTTAGAATACTGATACAGAATCCCGGGTTGATCCACAGCGGGCCAACAAAGCTAGTGCTCTACTTCACTGGTGCCACCAACATCCTCTACACTTTCGGCGGCCATGCCGTTACTGTGTAAGTATTGAACTCCTGCTGTCGATAGTATAATTACCATTATTGTCTCCTGCAGCCCTTTTATCATTTTACCTCCGCCGCTTCTTCTTTCTTCCCTGCCAGCTTTTGCTGGACGGGGCGAGGAGGACAGTTCGTTGTCAGATACAACCTACAACCCCCATTAATAAAAAATGTCCATATACGCATTTATTCGGGGACCCCGACCCCCCACCCTTCGCCCGCTCGCTGCCCCCACCAGTCTGATTGCAATTTTTACTGGAAAAAAATTTAATTTTTAAAATAAAAACAAATTGACGTTACAGACTTACTGGCGGCGGTAATAATGGCGTAAGCGGCGCATTTAGGGTTATTGGGGATTTTTCGTACTTATCTT
>NW_018205298.1:0-630 GCF_001263595.1 Phalaenopsis equestris | reverse complement strand
AGGGTATCCCCTAAAGTCATTGTGCCTCATGCTCATTCATATCTCCGGGTAAATGCTTACATGGTACACCCATCCTCTAGGTTACTGCCTCCACGCCATACCCACCCTCGAGGTCACCGTCTTCATGGTATACCCACTCTCTGATTCATTGCCTCCACGACACACTCATCTCACGTATGTTGTATGTTTTGCATGCATCATTTGACACTGCTAGCGCATTCGTCAGTAGTATACACACCGTATACTAGTGGTGAATGTTTGTTATTTTTCGATCACTTTGCATTTGCATGTGTTCTCTGATCTTTTCAATGACGAAGCTGGCTCGTTAGTTGAGTGACCCTCCGCCGATCGTGACGCGACAACTAGTATTGCCCACGAGGATGACGCGGTGGGTAATACTTGTTGTCTCATCATGGACCAATGTGCGTATGTTGTGCTAAGATTCTAAGGGATCTAATATGTGCCATTTAGGTTTTTCCTTTTCTGAGGACCTATTTTTAAAAATAGAATTACATTTTTATTACTTTATGCATCATATTTTTACATCTACTTTGAAATTATTTCCATTCCTACCTTAGAAAATATGTGAGAACGAACTTTTAAAACTCAAGTATTCGTAAAACCTGCATT
>NW_018205297.1:0-630 GCF_001263595.1 Phalaenopsis equestris | reverse complement strand
AGTATATAAATGAATTGATTAAAAGGATTGACATTAAGAGATTCAAATCATGAAAAATACTCATGAGCCCTTCAACAAAATTAAATTTATATAAGATTGGTTGATCACAATCGTTATAAGAGTATAATAGATTCTATGCCAAGAGGCCTGATATTACATTTGTTATTTGTTTCTGTGTTTGCTTTTTATGGCATTCCTAAATAATGTCATTTAACAACAATTAAGCGTATATTTTGTTATTTGATAGACATATCTTGGTTAGGTTTGTGGTGTCCAAAAAATTTTATATCATGTGATATTGTTCTATATTTTGATGTTGAATATGTTGACTACAAATTCAATCTGAGGAGTGCTTTAGGAACATATCAATACTCAGAATCATTGTTTCGTTGATCTGTGTTGCTGTGGCGCACATTTTATTACGTAAGTATACATGTCGATCAAATCATATATAGGTCATGAGTCTATGCATATATCCCACAAGAAATGAGTTAATTTTCAAATAGTCCAATTACTAGTTTTATAATTCTATGATTAGTTTGAAATGATTCAATGAGTTATAAAATCTTTTTAAATTATTAAAATTTTAAAGTCATCAAAAGTTTTGGGTTTATATAATATTGAGAAAAT
>NW_018205296.1:0-630 GCF_001263595.1 Phalaenopsis equestris | reverse complement strand
AAAAATCTAGGATTTGTCGGACTCTGATACCAATGATACCGTTCTAGGACTCCTAGAAGGTGTTTGGGAAAAGATTTGGTGAGGTAGTTATGGAAGGGTACGATACGGACGGTCAGCGAGGTTTGGAAGGAGATAAGCAGCAAAATCTGCTATTGGAAAATAGATCTAGCACGTTGGGTGATTGACCCGGCTAAAATTGTGGCTCAAACGAGAAAACTGGCAACGAGGTCACCTCTTCCTTTTGAAAGTAGTGTATATGTATCTTGCTCAGAAATAAGTGTCATAGAAAACTGACTATATATAAAATTATATGTGTATGTGTATTACAATTGCATATTATCAAATGGTGTTAAAAGATTAAGAAGTCATATATTTATAAACACTCATGAGATTGTGGCCTATACATATTTACATTAAAGTACATGGGTCCTTCAATTATAACAATTGCTAAATTCTAATTTATGAAATGAAATAAAATTTTATTTCTTTAGCTATTGTTTGTATACAATCATTCCCTATACGAATACAAAATAAGTTCAATTCATTTCATCGTGCCCTATGTTGTCAAAGTGCACCGTCTTCTGGACTCAGAATATGACACATAGAACATTCAAATTTTTATATTAAATG
>NW_018205295.1:0-630 GCF_001263595.1 Phalaenopsis equestris | reverse complement strand
CGGTTTGTGTGCACCCGGGAAGGTTTCCATTCTAAGAGGGTAATCTACGATGATGGAAAGAAGAAGAAAAAGCGGGGAACCACAAGGGAAGGGTGCATGGCCATGATCGAGGTCATCCGTAAAGATCACGGTAAGTGGTTGGTCACTAAGCTGGAGACCGAGCATACTCATATGGTTGCTTTGCCTGATTAAGTCCGGCCACGTGCTGATAGATCTATGATCTCTCCGAATTAAGCTCTCATTTCTAGTGAGCCGAACGGGTTCAATAATTTGAAGAACTTCAACAGGGGGATTAGGATCAATCCTTTCGGGGAAGGAGGAGAGGCTCAGGGTCCTCTGGAGTATTTGAAGAGGATGCAAGCTGAGAATCCTGCATTTTTCTATGCCATCCAAGTTGATAATAATAATTGCTTAACCAATGTTTTCTGGGCTGATTCCAAATCCAGAATGTCTTACCAATACTTTGGTGATGCTTTGACTTTTGATACTACTTACAAAAAAACAAAATACATGATGCCTTTCGCTACCTTCAGAGGAATAAATCATCATTTGGAGTTTGTAACATTTGGCTGTGCCTTGCTAATGGATGAAACTAAGGGTTCTTATGTTTGGCTTTTTGAAACTTGGCTT
>NW_018205294.1:0-630 GCF_001263595.1 Phalaenopsis equestris | reverse complement strand
TTTTAAATGTTATAATTTATATGGACCATCATATTGGTATATAAGTTGGATGTGTTGGTAGTATGAGCGATGATGACAAAGACATCTAGTGATAAATACAGGATGACATAACAGTATCGTGTCTCCTAACTCTAGGACCTTGTGAGGGTATAGGATTGGCACTACCGACATTTGATAAGAGACAACCCATACTTTCTTAGGATGCTGGTAGTTCTGAACTGACACAGTGTATTTGACATGTGGACAATGTGATTTACTTAATATACGATGCGATAATAAAACAAAGATACATTTCCTATGAAATTGATATTTTGATTGCTTAAAAAGCTATACAACTTACTTATATTTATGACAAATTACAAATTGAGGGTGCAACTTTCTAAATGTTTACTTGTCAAATATCTGGATTGTGTTAAGAATCGTCCTCCTTCGATCATCTCATTGGTAATTTCTAGTCAATGTCAGTTTTATACACATATATTTTCGATGATTGCCTTTGAAGTCCTTTGGAAGTGATAAATTTGAGCCCATCCCTAACTCAAAATACTTATGGCCCAGTTCTTATCTTTCATATAAGATTGTCACTTATTTTATCTTAGTTTTGACACACGTACATATTTACATAATTCA
>NW_018205293.1:0-630 GCF_001263595.1 Phalaenopsis equestris | reverse complement strand
GAGAGAGAGAGAGAGTGACAAGTGAGAGAAAATAATAATTTGAATATAATTCCTTCTAAAAGACTTCAAATTCACTCCAAGATTCAACAAAAGTTGTTTTAAACAAAAAATACATCATTTGGGTCAATAAAGTCTAACAAAAATTTTGGTCAAGATTGACCATTTTTTCTATCCTAGAGTGAGGCCCACTTTAACCAACCATATCTCTTTATTGAGCTTGAATTATCGAAAATAAATTGGAACATTAAACTCATTAGATTTTCCTCTATCAATTTGACTAAATTCAATTTTGTTGGTTAAAGAGAACTTTCTAGCCCATGTTCAACTAACCTTGAACTTCAAATGGCAAAAAATTTGGCTACACAACTCTATTTTTTGAAATTGTTTAGACGATTGGAATTCTTATTTCATCCTCTTTAAAATAATATATAATTTTGAATTTTTCTAATCATCCTTAAAAATTTATATAAAAATCCCTCTTTTGGTTTTAATTACCAAAATGTAATTATCTTTTTATTTATTTATATTTGTCAAGATCATCAATCCTTGTAATCAAATTTGATTTGCCAAATTAGTATCAACTAGATTCTGTTCATTCTAAACAAATCCTAAAAATTAAATTAAAAAAGT
>NW_018205292.1:0-630 GCF_001263595.1 Phalaenopsis equestris | reverse complement strand
TTCAGCCACCAGTAGGACCGTCTCCACCAGAGCAATTTTTTCCGTTTTAGTTAATCATTTTTGGTATTTATTCGAAGAATTTTTTTTTAATTATTATGTTTTTATATTAGGTTTATGTAGTTGTTCTATTTTATTATTTTTGTTTTGATTCAGTTTATTTTCTATTTTTAGTCAAATTGTAACGGTGAACTTTTTAGTATTAATAAATTTACCTTTCCTTTTTACTTGCAATGGAAGTCTATCTTTAAAAAAATAAAACTAGTGTAAATCATTTCATCATGTCGTGCATTACTGTGGTAGAACTTTCATCTCAAGTTTATGAGGGTTTTCAATAGAAGGTATTAGAGGTTTATTATTTTCAGTAATATCCAAAATATCAAATTATTTCTAAACATAATTTAACTCCTCAGTGTTTTCCTCCTTTGAGTCACTTTCAAAATCTTTTTCAATTTCAAATTCTTTCTATACCAAAGTTACTTCATCTTTCTGATTCAATATAACTTCACATTTTTCTTGAAAATGATTAACAATTGTATAGTCAATTATATTCATCCTGTAAAATTTACCATCTTTTTCTTTATCAAGATATTTAATAGATTTAAGCACATTAAAAGTTACTTCCTGGTCATT
>NW_018205291.1:0-630 GCF_001263595.1 Phalaenopsis equestris | reverse complement strand
TTGTGGTGTAGGAGAAAGTTGTCCCAGTCCTGCCTAGAAGAATAGCAATGAGATATTCTTTATCGTTGAGCTGCAAAATAAAATTATATTCGTCTTGTGTAGCAGACGATCAATGAGATCTTTTCGTGTTATGGTGCAACATAAATTCATCCCTATCCTACATAGCAGGAGAGCAACTGAGTCTTCTTTCGTGTTATGGTGCAAGAGAAAGTCGTCCTCGTCATGTGTCGCAGGCGAGCAACAAGATCCCCTTTCGCATTGTGCTACAGAAGAAAATCGTCTCAGTCATGCGTAGTAGGCGAGCAACGGGTTCCTCTTTCACATTACGGTGCAGGAGAAAGTCATCCTCTTCCTACTTAACAGGTGAGTAAGAGAATCTTCTTTTGCTTTGCGCTGCAGAAGAAAGTCATCCCTATTCTTCGTAGTAGGCGATCAACGGGATCTTTTGCATTGTGTTATAGAAGAAAGTTGTCATCATCCTATGTAGCAGGCAATCAATGAGATCTTCTTTCAAGCTGCAGTGCAGCAGAAAGATGTCCTCGTTCTACGTAGCAAGTGAGTAAGGGATCTTCTTTCACGCTATTGTCGCACATTTTGAGGGAGATTCTCGTGTTGCTCTTGCACATTCTA
>NW_018205290.1:0-629 GCF_001263595.1 Phalaenopsis equestris | reverse complement strand
TTGAGGACCTAATTTTCTTTCTTCATTGGTTGGACAACTAGATTTGTGTTCAACCATTGACAAGGGATGTCGAGCAAGATCCTTTACATCTTAGCTGTCAAATAAGCAAAGACATTCTGATTTTTCCAGAGGGTCTTGATTAGTAAATCTTTGGACCATGCATCAAAATTTGCACTTATTAACAAAGCTTTATCAGGCTCTCCTTTCACTGTAGGGATTTTAAGAGTAGTCTCACTAGTCGGTGTTGCAGGTCAAGTGGCTCCCGATCCATTCTCTCAACCACTCAGAGGGAGGTAGCAGGTCTGGGATGGCCCCAAGTTCCCCTGAACGGTGACGATCCCTCTGTCACCCTCAATCTTCATCGTCATGTGGTACGTTGAGACCATGACTTTGTAGTTGTTCAACAAGGGGCAACTGAAGATAGTGTTGTAGGTTGGCACCAAATCTACCACCAAGATGTTATACATATAGATGAATTTCTTTTCACTTTCTCTCCAATAAAATGATAGCGCAATCACTCCCAGGGCCTCCTTTCTCTAGCCAGAGAAGTCATAAAGTGGGCTGGTCGGTGCCACCAGTCGGTCAGTTTGGATATTCATTTTATGGAACACTAACTTGAACATAATGTT
>NW_018205289.1:0-629 GCF_001263595.1 Phalaenopsis equestris | reverse complement strand
AGTGCAAACTCCCAATTCAAGCATCCTCGTCCACAAGAAACAAAAATGGATAAAGCAAGAAAAAAAAATCTAAACAAATTCTAAGACAAAAGTAAAAGCATGTATTCAGGATCCTCTCCATCTTAGACCAAGTAGCTACGGCAACATTTAGTCATGAAAGATCATCGGCTACTCTTTTCTCTTTGAACAACTCGTCTGTCACCTCCAGCAACTCCTAGTACATCGGTCGGTTGAGGAGCACTTGCAATCTATGGTTGATCCAGGACCTCAACGGGAGTCTTAGTCAATGAACCAGAAAATAAAATAAAATTTATTAAATTTGCATTATCTAAGATTTGTCCAACTAATGAAGCTCTAAGTCATGTTCCAACTATTCTTAAGTTTCTATAGGAATTGTGTGATGACTATGTGAATGCCCATGTGTCAAATATTCTAATGTGGAGATTGTTAATTATCTTGGATGAAGTAATCATTTTACTTTAAGAGGAAATCCTTATAAGGCCGGAAGACAAATGGTTGAAAATTTTCTTAGTGGTGATGACATTGAGAATCTAAAGTTTGAACTTGACGTCTATTTGGAAGAAAGTTTTTATATTCTTGACCATGATCAGTTTCATGCTTTAGAGAAG
>NW_018205288.1:0-629 GCF_001263595.1 Phalaenopsis equestris | reverse complement strand
CCTCTACCCAACCAACAATGCTGTCCGGCGGCTTCCAAAACGGCGGTTCCACCGCCACCCGCGCCGCCCAACTAGAATCCATCCTTACCGACCCCTCCCTCTCCTTCCCACGCCGCCTCCTCATCGCCTCCGCCGTCGAATCCCGCCTCCTCATCCGCCTCGCCGCCCCTGCCGTCATCGTCTACATGGTCAACTACGTAATGTCCATGTCCACCCAAATCTTCTGCGGCCATCTCGGCACCCTGCAGCTCGCCGCCGCTTCCCTCGGCAACACCGGCATCCAGATCTTCTCATACGGCCTCATGCTCGGGATGGGTTCCGCCGTCGAGACTCTCTGCGGCCAGGCATTCGGAGCTCACAAGTACGAAATGCTCGGCATCTATATGCAGAGATCTGCCATTCTCCTCGCCGCCACCGGCGTTCCGCTGGCCGTTATTTACGCCTTGTCGCGTCCGATTCTTGTTCTGCTAGGGCAGTCGCCGGAGATTGCCGCCGCGGCATCGGTTTTCGTTTATGGGCTCATACCGCAGATATTCGCGTATGCGGTTAATTTCCCCATTCAGAAGTTTCTTCAGGTAGCTAATGTATTGGAGAATTTATGCTTGAAATGAGGAATTATTTTGGCTTTT
>NW_018205287.1:0-629 GCF_001263595.1 Phalaenopsis equestris | reverse complement strand
TTTGAATCTTACTTGAACCTAAGAAGAATTTTATAAAAACCCAAATTTGAATATGGTTCAAATGAGAATCAAATTTGAATTTTGTTCAATTAAAGCTTGAACAGAGTAGATCTTCTGGTTCAAACCTTGCTTGAACAAGATGAGAAAAGAGTTTAAAATATTTTCGAACGTAGTTTTTATCTAGTGTGAACCCCTCTCCTCATTCATTTGTCACTCTGGTCAATTGCTTTTCGACATGGTCTTCTCATCAACAACACTTTTTCACATTGTGTTGGATCTGAGGACACCTTACCAATTGGCCTTCGTCACAAGCACTTCTCACATTCACATATCATTATTCTGGTTGATTCAATTTCCATGAGAAATCTGATCCCTTCCTATTGCAATGAAGGCTGAAATCGAGGCGATTTGAGTCAAGTTTGCTATGGTTTGGACTTGGCTTGGTGTAATCATATGTTGTTCATGTTCAGTTTGAGCTTGAGATGAACTTGACTTGCTTAGAATTTTTAATGCACATTTGATTTGTACTTAACTTATTTATATTAATTAAAAAATCTAAAATTCAAATGATTACTTAATTTTTTATATAAAATTAATTATCTTATTTGTACATAATTTTTCATATAAAA
>NW_018205286.1:0-629 GCF_001263595.1 Phalaenopsis equestris | reverse complement strand
AATATACTTTTGATGCCACGAATATGACCACATCACCTCCAACTGCCCAATGAACCGAGTGGTTTCCTTTACCGAGCAGGTTGCCGTGGAGAAAGCAAGTGATAAAGAAACAACTGAGGATCATGGTTGTAAGAAAAGTTCTGCAGACATAATCACAGAGGAATCACTCATGGTTGAGGTGCACGACACCAGGTGTATGACGAGAGGGAAAGTTCGCAACCTCATCATTGACAAAGGAAGATGTGAACGTGTACTCCGCTTTCATGATGAAGAAGTTGGATCTGACTATACAAAAACACTCCCAGTCCTATTCTCTAACGTGGCTTAAGAAAGGAAACGAGATACGAGTGGATTAGCAATGCCTTGTAAGGTTTTCTATTAGAGACTACATGACCAAGTGTGGTGTGACGTAGTGCCCATTAATATTTGCCACATCCTATCGAGGAGACTGTGGCAGTTCGATTACAAGACACAACATGACGAGTTCAAGAACACTTACGCATTCACAGATGGGAAGTACATCATTCTCTTAACCATCAAGGATTCTGGAGCAGTTACACCTGTAGGGTATAAGCCTAAAGTACCACGCACCACTTTTATGTGGTCAATTCAAGAAGCCTCAGTGGCAC
>NW_018205285.1:0-629 GCF_001263595.1 Phalaenopsis equestris | reverse complement strand
TTCGTCTCCACTGCCCTTTGAAATCTTCGAGGTCAAAGAGTGTCAAGGTATTCTCTAAGTCTCCAATATCGCATTTTCAACGAATCTCCAAACCAAGTTTCCTCATCACGACAATGATAACATATCTATAGGATTATTCAAAATTGTCTTCGACACCAACCTTAACTTCGATCACGACATACATAGACCTCTGAAAATCCGATTGTCTCTCTCTGCATGCTACTCCGATCAGAATGACGGGAGCACGATGTACATAGAACTTCATCTCTTTCTCACTCGTACACATGAGCTGCAGACCTCGCTCGTCCGCAAGATTCATAGACCTCGCTCGTTCACATGAGACACTGACCTTGCAGCATATAGTCTGAGATGGATTTGGCTCATGCGATCGATTTTCGCAAATAGTTTGAATGCTCTTTGATTTTTTGCATATTGTTTCTTTTGTAGGTCGCTTTTTCCATTGGTTCGCTAAAAATAACAAACGATTCGACTCTACAATTGATTTGGCTTGCTCTAACCGCCCTCCCACGAGTTGCACTATGTCGAACTCAAGGAAATCAAGAGTCGTGCATCTCCCTCTATTTTCTGTTTGTTTTTCTAGCCGAAAAGTTGAACTAAGGATCCTCCTC
>NW_018205284.1:0-629 GCF_001263595.1 Phalaenopsis equestris | reverse complement strand
ATTTGAATGCATTTGAAGTATTTTATACAAATATTTTGTACATATTTGATTCACGTAAATTAAATATAAGTTTTTATATTTTATTAATATATATATTTATCTTGTTTGAAGTTAATTTAAGAGAATATATTTTACCCAGCTACGGAATACCGATGTAGAAAACCTACAACGCAATAGAGAAGCTTCATTCTTGCGAGCTGGCAACACTAACTACAAATAACCGCTGATGACAGAGCAATAGAGGCCACCAACGGTGGCTGCCGACCACTACAAACAACTAGATAAGATAGGTGGTGGTGATAGCAGAAAGGGAGGTCCACTAACAGTTGTTAATAACTTGATATGAAGGGTGGTGATGGCGGTGGCGGATGAGTCGGAGACAATGGACGGCCTGCAACAACGATCAAGGGCACCCAAAATATTAATCTTTACAATGCACTCTCTTTGATATATTTTTTAAATTTTCACTCAAATAATAAAGGTAACGGTAAAACCCCAGCACATTTTTTTCTTTTTTATCAAATTCAAAAAGATTTTATTCTGATAAGAAAAAATGCATCGGTTCTGATGCGTGCCAAAAAATTCACGACGGCAGCGTAATTGTTGACCTCATTTTTTGTTGAGGTTTA
>NW_018205283.1:0-629 GCF_001263595.1 Phalaenopsis equestris | reverse complement strand
ATTTAGTGACGGTTATCTCGGGCGATACTTAGTTTATCGACGGAGAATCATTCATCTCGAAGGCAGATCTGTATTTAAGGCGAACTCTTGAACTTATAACATCTGTATTAATACAACTTTTCAATTGATCACTTGCTAAAATTTCAGGTATTAGAATTGACGTCTGAATCTCATCCAGTGATCAGCCAATTTTAAGTGAAAAAGCTATACCAACTGAAAAATCAATCAATTTTTCAATCACTAACCTACAATTTCCATTCAGCTGCATATTTAGTCGGTAAATAACCAACAACAAAATTCAGTCGATGCTCGCTTATTTTCCTATGGTGAGATTTATTTATTTATTTATCTCAAAGTTTTTTAGCTTCTTAAAAAGTTTAAATTATACATTATGACTATAGTTTTGTATTTTGAGTATTTCACATGAAAATTAAATTGCTTTATTTCATTAATAAAATTTTCTTTGATATCTCTAGACATTCACTTCACAATAGTTTAAGAAAATACATTAATGATTTAAAAATTCATCTTGTTTTGATGAATTTGTTCTAATTTTGATATGTTTGTGCCTCAAAGCTTATTCAATATACTTCTAGATTACTACAATATTAGTTTTATATGTATATTAC
>NW_018205282.1:0-629 GCF_001263595.1 Phalaenopsis equestris | reverse complement strand
AATCCCAGGGTAAGACCTCAATCACTAATTCCGTCTAATCGGCTTGGCCTATCTCCAGGTATTCCATAAAAAAGAATGTCATCCAGCTCCTCATCACTGTCACTCTTTCTGACATCTAGCTCAACGGTATCTGGTTCAATGTTCGCTAATGTCTTTCTGGTCTTTTTCTTTTAGGATGAAGATTCAAACTACCTATAAGTCAGCCCAATTATTCTCAGCCTATTTAGCCTTACTACGCTGATTCAAAATAACATTCCTCCAAGAGAAGAAATGCCACCAAGTCACTGAAGGAGCTATCTTCCCCGGCAACAGAGTTGGATAGATGCCATGAAGCTTCCCCGGTCCCTAGGGAGGGCTTTCCGAGACCAATGCCTAGATTCTCACTTTCCCTCTCTCTGGCAGCTATTGAAATGGAAGTTGGTGAAATGTACGATCGATTTCAGGCAGTAAAAGAGGCATTCCGTCTTGACTCCGGCTTTACTATATGATGCCCTACTTTCCTGGTTTTCTGTCAATCCCGGGTAATCTTGTATACTATGCCTTTTCGTTCTCATTCTGTTTCTGGCTGTTCACATTCACTTATGATTTTCTTTTCGATCCTCTACCGAGCCAAGTCAAGTAGAAAAAAA
>NW_018205281.1:0-629 GCF_001263595.1 Phalaenopsis equestris | reverse complement strand
AAAAAAAATTATTTATCTATTTGTTAATTAAAGAAGTCATTAGTATTAGTGTTTTATAAATTTATGCTCGAGTGTCTGATACATGTCGTGACCTAAATTTATCACAAACAAAAGTTGATATTATAAAATATTTGTGTATTATTACCTACCATTCAAATATTACGTTGCATCCAAACTTGCAAGAGCAAACATCTCTTCAAGTTCTTTTCTCAAGTCAATCAATATTTTGTATATTCTGAAATGATGAAATCAAGTATAAATTTAATGAGATAAATTTAATTTTTAAGTTTTAATTCAATCTACAATTTTGCAACATTTTCCTTATCTTTTGCTATTTTCATAATTTTGATTGTTGCATGATAGAAATTTTGTTGCACTAAAGAAAATCTAACTTAGCTTTGTATAGAAGTCTCCAACACATGTAGATGTGTTGAGAGCTACTTATAGAAGTTAGTATTATCATTCTTACATCAAAATTTTGGGCTGTATAAACCCTATGAACACTACAGAGAAGTTGAAATGATTCAATTAGGGCAGACTTTAAATTATAGATATTATTGACTCTCATAATTGAAGAAGAAATCAATAAATATGAATTATGAAAGATAACTTCCATGATGGAATTAAAA
>NW_018205280.1:0-629 GCF_001263595.1 Phalaenopsis equestris | reverse complement strand
CTCTCTCTCTCTCCTATCTAACGTTCTATTCATTAGGTGTCATTCACAGAAAAATTAGGATTCAATGCCCTAAAAAGTTGCAGAGCGTGGATCATGTCATAGGCAAGAAGAGAATTAGCACACAAAAAAGAAAACTCTTACGAAAACACATGTAACTTAGAGTGCACTATGGAGTTTCTGTAGCAAAAAATCTAGAAGTTGAAATATCAGATGATGGATGACCTCAGAGAGGCACTGGCATGGGGGAGGGTGAAGAACCCTAAGAGGAAGGGTCGAAGCTATAGTGTTGAAGGGCACCCTTGCTTGTGGAAAAGGAAAGAGATTATCATTCCTTGATAGTGATGGGTCATAAATGATAGACATCAATTTGGAAGCATTGACATGCCTTGCCAATTAGAGAATGTATTCTCTCAAAATTTTTCAATATTCCCGCTTTAGAATCACACAAGGGCTAGGTTGATCTGGTTGAGCGCTTAACTTCCTTCGAGTTGACCATTTGTTTGTCGAAGATCACATATGTGTTGAAGTGTTGCCTTTTTTCTTCACCACACTGAGGGAGCAACCCTCATATGCTCAATGGATTACAATCAGAAGTGATCACCTCTTTCACTGAGTTTAAGAGAATTGTT
>NW_018205279.1:0-629 GCF_001263595.1 Phalaenopsis equestris | reverse complement strand
CTTAGATATCAAACCAAACAACAAGATCTACCTCACTTCAGGCTTCAGCTCAGATCTAATCTTGCCAGACGGTCATTTTAGACAAAATAAAGCCGCGGATTTGATAAATCTGGATTTTGTGGATTTCGGCCGTAAATACTGGATTTACTGAATCCCGCAAAACAGCGGATTTACGGGATTTACGGCGCAAGGGAAGGTAAGAACGCGGGTGAGAATAATGTTGTAAGTTAAATTTTGCTAAACATTGTTATTAGATTTACATGATTTAATAAATCTGTTGACAGACTGTTTTCTAGACAGGATTTAGTAAATCTGGATTCACCGGATTTACTAAATTCTGGTAACTTAAATCTAATCCTTTGCTAGACTGCCCTTAAATCCACCTTCCAACGGGATTTACTAAATCAATTATCCAAGGAAGAACGGAGGAGAAACGGGACATAAGATCATGTAGCAGTAGGATTTAGGTTAAATCCTGCTACCAAACAGCTGCTAGAAGAATTAACGAAACCAAACCACCAGAACGCAAGCAAAACTTCCCTATAAAGCTGATACTCTCCGTAGAACTACCACAGATCGAGATCCTTCCAAGCCCGGAAACCTTAGATATCAAACCAAACAACAAGATC
>NW_018205278.1:0-629 GCF_001263595.1 Phalaenopsis equestris | reverse complement strand
AAACCAATTATAGATTTAATGGCTCAATGTTCGGCTCATGAGGATACTTATACACGTAAAATTCTAATTATGATTGAAAATAGGTTGTATACCTATTCTATCAAGCTGTACTTTAGAATATCAACACCAACAAAATTGATTTACTGGGAGATTACAACATTTCCACCACCTTCATTGTGGTCGACCCGACGCTATACAACGAGAAGACAGAAGCTCCGACGGAAGAGGTCGAAGCTCCCCCCAACCCCAGGAGATTGACATGAGAGCTTATCGCTCAAAATTTCCGCGACAGTGTGGTTGTTGCATTGACGCAGGAATAATTATGATGGAAAAGGTGCCAAAATAATCCTGTTTTCCTTTGTTATACCTCTTTCTTATTATCATTCATTTTTTTTAGTCATTTCATATATATGTGTTGTATTAATGTTTGAAAGTCATATTTTGTGTGTTTTGTATTGAAGCAGTCGTCAGCATCTCTTCTTCTCTTCCAGGTTTGTATCATAAGGGTTCCAAGTGGTAATTATCTTCCCTACCACGCCTTGCATCCCTCTCGCATAGCTACCATGCCTTCCTCCTCGTTGCAGTCATCCCGACCACATTCTCGTTGTTGACTTCCTACAATTTCTCAC
>NW_018205277.1:0-629 GCF_001263595.1 Phalaenopsis equestris | reverse complement strand
AGCTTAGAGGTGGTTCTCTTGCCCAAAATAGAAGTGAAATTAAGATTTCTCCTAAGGAAATGATGACATTAATTCTTTTGGCTTCTCCATTCTTAAGAAGCCAATTAGTCATGATTACTTGAATATATATAGTGGAATTCTAGGATAAGTTAGGCTATGCCAACCACATAATTATTAATCACTTTTATATTGCTTCATAGAATTAAGTTATGCTCACTCCTATATTTTTGGTCACATGATTTTAATGAATTAATATCCATAAATTTGTTGATTTTTTTTAATGTTTTTTGGATGAGTATATTCTAGTACTTCCACCATAATTTTCTTAAGATTTTTTGGATGAGTATAATCTAGTACTTCAACCAAAATTTATATATAATAATCAACAGACTCAATAAATATAGAAATACTAATCTTCGAAACGTTCCTCAACAAAGAGTGTGGGCCACTAGAATACCTTTCTATCATATATTATTTTAATAGTGTCTTAAGAATTCCATTTGGATTGTTAAATCCTTAAACAAAGAACTTATGCTGATACTAACCGAAGTCAAGATGCGTGAAGTTAATATTTTAAATAATTATTTGATTCACTATTTTAAATAATTATTTGATTCACATAAAATTGT
>NW_018205276.1:0-629 GCF_001263595.1 Phalaenopsis equestris | reverse complement strand
AACTCAATGCATGTATTGCTTGGTAGAATTGGCAATTGAAATGCTGCAGGACATTGATCCTGTGAACTTTGAGTTAAATAAGGGAATAATGTTATTAAATTAGTTTTGGACAAATAATTAAATAAGAAAATTTAATTTTATATAAGCTAGTACACCTAGCTTTTGTATATACATATTCATATCAAATGATAATAAATATATGTAAAATCTTATAAAAAATTAAAAGTCAAAGAAAGGAGACAACTTCAATATGGGTTGAAAACCCATTCGCATTCTTTAGACCCCCAAGCGAAAACTAGTTCTTGCACAATTGCATCATCTCCTCTGCTTTGAATCCTGCAATCTCATGAATTTAAATATTTACTTTATGTCGTGTTTCAAAACTGATTTTCCAGAATTTGATTTATTAGCCAGTTTTTAAGTTTTAGATTTTCAACTAAATTTGTTTTTATTTTATCCTGTTAATGTGGCCATGCCACAATTTGATATCTCTACCTGTCTTAGAATTAATTGGTTTCATTTTGTAGAACCTAATTTGCAATCTTGATCGTATACTTCTGAAAAGGTTTTCGTTCTTTTATGATTATAGTTACTCACCAATATTTTCAGATGAAAGATTGCTTAAGAGG
>NW_018205275.1:0-629 GCF_001263595.1 Phalaenopsis equestris | reverse complement strand
GAACCAACGAGAGTAACTCCGCCCAATTCCCATTTGCTCATTCAACTTTTTCTTAGCAAATTTAGAATTATTTTGTTAGTAACCTCTGTCTGTCCATTGATCCAGAAATGATGTACATTTATAAACTTTAAGTAGATTCCTTGACTTTGGCAGAAATTTCTTACTCTCTGGTCAGCAAATTATGTCCCATTTTTCCAAAAGATGATGTCTGTCCCGATGAAGTTCTGGAGGACCTCTATTGTAATCCATGCGAGCTCTTTCACTTCGATCGACTTTGAAAAATAGTTCACAAGACTAAGAGGAATTTTTGTTGGCCTTTTGATGAAGGAAACAGTCCGAGGATGGCAATCCCCTAGATGGACAAAGGCTAGGGATTGGCAATCTACTGTAGTTTATGGGTTGACTGCTGTTGTAATGAAGCATACTTTTAACATTGCTCGCATCTTTTGGAAAAATCCTCTTCATCATATATGAGAGTCAATCAGAAGTCTTGTCGTTGAATCTGAAGTGCCATTGTTCTCTCTCTGGAGTGACTACCACATTCACTAGAATGCTCCTCTCGGAGGATTTCTTTCGCTTCATTTTCCGTGACGCATCTCAAGAAGAGTGAGGGGGCCTACATTTGGAAA
>NW_018205274.1:0-629 GCF_001263595.1 Phalaenopsis equestris | reverse complement strand
CCACTAATTATGTATCCTCATTATTATTTTAACGCATAGGGAGACGAATAATGCTCCTTTAACAAAAAAAAAAATATATGACTCCATATTTATTAATAATTGTGTGATTTACATTTTCATTATTAAACTTTTATATATTTATATGGCTAAGACTAAATCTTCATATTTATTCATGTAAAGACACCATAAGCATTTCTGTGCTTACCTAATGCCACATATATTTATGCCATTTAGCACCAAAATGGTGCATAGATAAATACTAAAAATCAAGTATACATAAGAAAATACCAAAAAAATTATTGTTATTTAACTAAGTCCTCCAAACAAAAAAATATTAATATTTATTAGAATAAACTTTTGTTTTCTAGCAGGTGATGCAATTCCGAGTAATGAAAGATTTGTGATTGGGATTCTCAATAATTGTCGTGTTGGATAGATATTGCTGACAATTTCAACTGCCCAATCGAATTTAAAAGATTTGAATTGATTTCATTTGTTTTATTAACCACTTCGTTACAAAAAAAATTAATCTTGATTATCAAAAAATGAGTTGAATAGATGCAATATGACGACTTTATACCTCCCAGAATATAAGAACGCCTGAATAACATACAATAACACATGAATAA
>NW_018205273.1:0-629 GCF_001263595.1 Phalaenopsis equestris | reverse complement strand
ATCTAAAATACAAAATTATTTTGAAAATTCAGCACACCAATAATCTGCAATTGAACAATTTCATGTTTACATATACATCACAACTGCACGAATGATCATCTTGAGAGAACATACGTGGAAGAAAAAGGGTTGTGATTATACAGGTATTCATTCATTTGTCACGTGTGAGAATGTGAATGTCCTACAAGGCTGAAAAATAAGTCTACAAATAAACCAGTGTTCAAAAAGCTACTCGTAGCTCGGCTCAATAAGAACTTGTTCACGTTCGTTTGAATAACTAATTGAACAAATTTGAATATTTTTATAAATACTTAATTGTTAAATAAATAAGCTTGAACAACTTCCTTATTTGATTCATTTATGTTGACAAATAATATCATTTAAAGCTCACGAACAAACTCATTAAGAAGCATGATAAACAGTTTCATTTAAAGTTCATTAAGAAGCTAATAAATAAAGCTTAAATAAAGCCCAATTTAATACTTGTGAAGACATTAAATTAAAGCTCAATTTAAAACTTATTTATAATAAATTAAAATAACATTTTAATTTATAATACATAAAATAAGACAGTTGTTTGTTTAATTGCTCATTTATTTTGTGCATTTTGTATGCTTATTAGTAGCTCT
>NW_018205272.1:0-629 GCF_001263595.1 Phalaenopsis equestris | reverse complement strand
GGAGGTGACTTTAAACTATGGAGTGACAAGGTGACTGGCGCCTTGGTGCCAGCTTTCTTGGGCACCTAGGCGCCAGTGCCCCTTGAGAAATAGAGAAGCTGGTGCCTAAGAGCCAGCCATATGGTGTTAAGGTTTTACTACCAAGTGCCTTAGCACCAAATTATTGGGTGCCTAGGCACCACTGACAAAATTGGTAGATAGAGAGCCTGACGCCTAGGTGGCAGCCCACTAGTGCTTATGTGTCAGAAACTATATGGACAATTTTCAGTAGTTTATCAATACATCATGGAGAGTTGTGCAGCCTGATATAAGGATTTTTTTTGATAAGGATAAGTTATTATTCATTCTTGGTGGAAGTGTATAGTCAGTTCTTTTGCTATAGGGTAGATTAGAGAGCACTTTTTGAGGGTTTTGGAGAAATTTTTAAGTGTAAAGTGAGGAGTGGTTTGAGGATAGTAGCAAGGGGATGTGGAGATCTTTATGAGAATCATTCTCAGCACTTTAAAGAGAGGGGAAAGCTATGTTTAGTGTACTCCTGTATTTTTATTTCTGTAAACGCAACTCACTAGTGGATTTACTTGTTTTCAAAGATATTTTATGGTGTTTTCTCAATGCTTTATGAGTAGTCT
>NW_018205271.1:0-629 GCF_001263595.1 Phalaenopsis equestris | reverse complement strand
TATCAAGAAACTTAGTGACATGTCTAATATCCTATAGTTGGGCTTTAGTGATTTTGAAATAAAAGACATTTATTTGTTTAAGTTTATATTTTATTAGAAAATAAGGATGTCTCAATGATATCAAGCTATGGGAAAGCCTTAGAGATAAGACTTATGTCATAGCAAAACGAACATCTTAGAATCTTAAGACTAAATATGAGGTTAACTAATCAAATAGAACTTAAAACCAAGTCCGACGAAATGCAACTAAATAGGGACTTATAGTTTAAGCAGATAAATGTTTGAAACAAGCTCGATTCTATTAGACTTTGTTTTCGTTCTTTTTCTCTTTTTATTTTTAAAGGAGTCGTTTGTTTGTCGATTGTCGTATACTTTCATTTTCTGAATAAATCTCTTTTCTAGGACATATGAATGACCAGGAGAAAAGAAGAACTGAAAAATAATGATGCAGTAAACCTCACAAGGATAAGTCAAATACGTCTGCCCATACGAGATCGGGGAGAAGCATCTTGGACCAATATCCGTGAAAGAATACCTACGTCAGCTACCCAAAATCAGAGAATCAAGTGTAGGTGTTTGTTTTGGGGTCAAGACCACTCCCAATGGGATGTATCCCACTTGATTAATTA
>NW_018205270.1:0-629 GCF_001263595.1 Phalaenopsis equestris | reverse complement strand
ACATTCATAGAAGTTGGGCGGTATGTAATTACCCCTAGATTCAATTAACGACATTAAGATGATCTCGAAACACTTCTGATCATATCAATTGCACCGATTATATATAATATATTTCACAGCAAAATAGGATCAAGTGTTGTAACAATTAAATTTTCTAATTTAATCATGAATAACACCTCCTAAGAAAAAATAACATAATCAAGAGTTGATCATATTTAACAAAAACGTACTAAAAAAGCATTTTATAAGATAACATTTAATCGATGCATTGAAAGGCACATTTCACCTATTTTTTTAAAGGTGATACTTTTCAGATGTCAAAAAATTGAGTGGTGAAAATGTAATAAATAAAATTTAGATACCATATAAATTTAATAAAACAATACCTGCTGCAGAAAGCCAGCTGTCTTCTCCTTTCCCTCTATCGCATGATCCTTGGCCGTCTGCGCCTTCTCCTTGGCAGCCTCGGCGTTGACTGCTGCCTTAACTCTGGCTCCCTCAGCCGTCAAGCCAGCCTTCTCTCTAGCTTCCGCTGCCAACGCCCTGGCTTTCGCTACCTTATCCCTCGTTTCTTCCTTCAATCATGAAATCAGACCTTCAAGTAAGAGAAAAGAGGGCGGGAGGGAGGG
>NW_018205269.1:0-629 GCF_001263595.1 Phalaenopsis equestris | reverse complement strand
TATGAGAAGCATTAATATTTGAGGATCTCTTAGAAGAACATACAAGATGATTGAATTTATTACCAAAAAGAACATCTTATGGCTAAAAGAGAATTTCATATAAAAAATTTCAAGTATATTTAGCTTACTAAAAGTGAATCTAAATGTAAGTGTGAGATATGATGATAGTGAGAAGATTGCAAATAAGAATGGAAATAATTCTTTGAAGTACAACTAGAGTGTGAATTAAATAAGAGAAAAGTAAAGGAAGCTTAAAAAGCATATGGAATATTTGCAAATAGGAAAATCAGACGAATCACTCGCTCACTTCTAAAATATGATCATTAGTATTTTCCTCATTTAATGTTTGCATCTAAATTAAAATTGCAATTACAAATGTAAGCATGATATAGGTATGCATCAAAAATATGATCACACTAATCTCGAGGAAATTTAATGGATCATATTAAAAGGATATCAAAGACCTACATCAAAACAGTTGAAAGACCTACATCAAAACAGTTGAAAGGCAAAGGTGTGAAGCAGCATTTCATTCGGTTGGATGATGGGCCAATCAAATGAAATGATGTCTAAAAAAAGAAAATATCATGCATATGATTTGAGGGACTGTTGTGTATCATCAAACCCCT
>NW_018205268.1:0-629 GCF_001263595.1 Phalaenopsis equestris | reverse complement strand
TATTTGCTCTTTATTTTTTGCATATATGATTTTGTAGTCATTTTTATAGAGTTATCTAATCTTTCTTCTCTTTCATCATGGTATGACAGCTTCTAGGATGGACATATCTTTTAAAGATGCACGAAAATTATGGTCAGGAATATGGCATGAAGAGGAGGTGGTTAATAAGAAGAAAAGGCATGCCACTGTGCCCTACCAATATTTTTCAATTTCTTTCATTGTTATTGATTTGCTAAATTCTTAATGGTTTGGTTATATCAATTTAAAAATGGCAAGCTCTTTGATTCATTTAAAAGCTCAAATTATATAAATTTTAGTGATATACACGTGAATATCTTCAAAATATATTCATGATAAAAAGCCGTGCCAATGCACAATTCTCCCTCTAATGCAGTATGTATGGACATGTCGATAATTTGGCCACACCTTTCTATTATAGAGAAATTATTTCGATGATTCAAATGTTTTCTCCATCTGACAATGATAAAACCCTGATTTCTACTGCAAGCTTGCTCTCTAAATCGATAACAATATATAGGATCTTTCAGTTCCTTTATTAAAAATTTCATACAATGTTCAAACCTTTTCAAGAAAACTTCAATTATACAATTGATAGTCGTAGATATTTG
>NW_018205267.1:0-629 GCF_001263595.1 Phalaenopsis equestris | reverse complement strand
AAAAAAAAAAGTGTCACTGCACTTGGAAAGAGAGAACTAAAAAAAGTTTTTTTGACTGATGACTATGCCTAATAATAAATTTATTTTTCTTAATACCTAAAGCTTTAATTAATGAGATCTTTTTTCAAAAATTTGTCGTTTATTAGGGCATGATACCACGAAATATGAGTGCATTTAAGGTATAACTTTATTGACAATGTTATATGAATTTGAGTTATGGAAACATATTAACATTAAGTCCTCATTTGGGGTAGCTTATAAGTGTTGGGCGGCGTTTTTAAAATGCCACCGTCCCGTTTGATTCATGCGTTCGTGCTGCGTTTTGAGAAACAACGTATTTGATATTTTTAATAAATGCGGCCGCCCGCAGGATCAACCACGCAGCCTGTGTTAGTTCGTGATTGTTTTATCCCGCTGCTCTCGAGCACACCTCTTTCGCATCTCATTTGCCTTCGACCTCACTCTAGCGTCGATCACTCTAGCTCTCGCCTCTCTCACGTCAATAACATTGATCACTTTCGATAATCTCTCTCGCGCTTGATCTCTCTCACGCGTATGATTTTATTTCTCTTCTTCCTCTCCTCTACGATCTCTGATAACTGTTGTTTTTCTTGTGGTTTTTTTTTTTT
>NW_018205266.1:0-629 GCF_001263595.1 Phalaenopsis equestris | reverse complement strand
TTACTTCATATGCAATAAATATTACAACTATTCTTCTTAACATTTATTTTTCTTCCATCTGTCATAGTGTTATATATATGCAAAACATTGTCTTGCCATACTTAGCTTGCCATAACTTCTTCTCATAATACCTAATTAAATATCTGCCCTTTAAATCACTGTAATTAAACTCTACAGATTCATTTTTATAATAAGTCCAACAAATTTAGTACAATTACAGTTGGGGCCTGGGGGGGATATTATTATATCTTTAAATTGCATGAAAATTAATTATTGCTTCTATACAATATCAATTTTAATGGAATGCAATTATGCCTTTAAAAAATTAATAGATAATTAAATATCATGATTATAAAGTAATTATATATATGAAATTTATGTTTCTAAATTTTCTATTTAAAATTTTCTAAATGTATGTTATAAATTTTTGTATTTATGCATTTAAGCTATAATGATAATGATAATAATAATAATAGGAGCAATGAAGACGACGACTTTTCTAACATGCATCATATAAGAACTTGCATAATCTTTTCATAACATACACTATAATATTAGGACATCATTTATAAAGCAAACATGATTAATGAAAATTTTCAATCGATCTTGTTCGATTGATCAAGTATATT
>NW_018205265.1:0-628 GCF_001263595.1 Phalaenopsis equestris | reverse complement strand
TTTACTTAACAAACAATTCAAACAGTAAATACTTAATGAGTAGAACACGAGCTATTTTTGAAAATGAGCTTTTCTGATTGCCTTATTAATATCGTTGTAGCTATGGGTTGAAGGTTTGTTCATTTGGGTTTATAGTACAATTTTAATGTTGTTACTAATTCTACTATGGTGTTTTCTTGGTAGTACAATTAGGCATAAAAAGTTCAAGCATATGGCCAAATTGTGAATAACATGCACTGCTTGAACATTGAGGGATACATTAAACCTTTTTGTAGCCTCAACTAATGAACGTAGGGCTAAATATGTGTGGTTTAATTTTGATGGGCTGTAATTTCACTCTATCTTTATGATTTTTTTTGTCGGATCTTAATTAAAGTTTATTTCACATTGCATTAAACATTTTGTTGAACTTGAAATACCTGAATGAATTTCTCCTTAAATGTTTAATTAAGATATTGCCACACAAACAATGATGACAAACCATGGGGGTTAATTTGCTAATTTGTTAGGGAGATTATGATATATATATATAATTGAAAGGAATGACTGAATGCTATTAGACGAGCCTCGACCATCCCTAGGTATGCTAAATAATTGAGTGTCACATCCTACGCATGGGGGGATTCGA
>NW_018205264.1:0-628 GCF_001263595.1 Phalaenopsis equestris | reverse complement strand
TCTTCATCCAGGTAATATTTTATTCATCTTTAAAAAATATTTAATTAGCATGTGACTTATTCGTCGTCAGAACATGTGTTTAAAGACATATTTTGATATAATATAAAACAGTCTCTTCAAAATTTTATTTAGTTCTCCATTATAACTTCATAAAACGACTAAATTTATGATTAAGGATAGAAAACTTGAAGCGATGTTCGGCTGAAATTTAGATTTACTTTAAATAGGATTTATCAAATCCACACTACGACGACTCTGTTCGCAAACGACGGCGGAATAAATCGCCTCGTGATCGAATTCAATAAATTCAGATTTAAGTTGTATAAGTGATGAAATGAGCGAAGAAAAGACAGAATACGAGAAAATTAGATTTAACAGACTGCTGGATTTAATTTTTATTTTATTTTTTTTATGTTTGGCTAGATTTATGTTAAATCATGACTAAATAATTAATAGGATGCTACCAAACACTTATTACCCATGTCTTTTGAAGTAATCTTTATTTGATTTTTTTCAATTGAGCTTCACTATCACCATTCTTGCTTGCTAAGCAATGAAAACGCAAATGAAAGTAATGATAGCAATGAAGCAAACTAAAGTCTAGGGCATAATATTATTTTTCCTATAC
>NW_018205263.1:0-628 GCF_001263595.1 Phalaenopsis equestris | reverse complement strand
GCATATTCTGTTACATATTGGAAATATGAATTATAGAACCAGAATCAATCTACCAAGTGTTATAAATAATATTTGTCATATTAAATTCATAACACACAAGTAATATTGTTTTATTTGTGAAGTCAATTTTTAAATTTGATGCAATACTTTTTTATGCTTCTTATTCTTATTGAAGAAACACTTGGATTTTCTTAAAATTTTATCTGGGGTGGTAATTTATCTTTTCATTTTTTTCTTGACACAAGTAATTTTTTAATTTATCTTCTCTCTTCTTGAACACATGATCAAAAGCTTGTTAACTGGATATTTATTCTTATGTGTGTTATAATATATCTTGAAGGAATTATATTGTTGTAGAAGAGTATTTAAAATATAATGCACAAAAAAAACTCAGACATATCGATCTCAAGTGTGTGCAATTGAGCTCCAATATTTCACATTTGCATAATGTGCTCTTGTACACATTTTTTTTGTTGACTCCTAATTTTGAAAAGAAAAAAGAAGTTAAACCCTACTTGCTTCCACTCGCGTCTCACGTTTGATTTCTAAAACCGTTCCCACTCCACTCTCTCGCATGATATATCTAAGCCAAATTTATTCCTTGAAGGTCCCGAATGAACAGAGCATA
>NW_018205262.1:0-628 GCF_001263595.1 Phalaenopsis equestris | reverse complement strand
CACCCCCGCCACCAATCTCTCCCTCTCTCTCTAGTATCACAAAGTTTTTAGCTCATTTTTCTCTTTCCATATCTGTATAAAAAGTTATATTGTCTCTCATAGGAGGGTGGAGGTAGTTGCTTATTCACAACAAATTTATGTCGTTTCAAAAGAATCCCATAAATAAATTTTAACTGTAACCTTCCATGAAGAAATTCAGCATTTCAAACCAACAACAATATTATTTTCATTAGCTTGCACTATAAACACTGCTCACAAATTTTTGCTCACTCCCTCTTCTAAAACCATGAAGAAACCTGAGCCTAGCACTGATACGCAACCAGGTCAAAAAAGGTCCACAGAACTTGGCCATTGAAAAGCCCATTAGGCCTGATCAACCTAACTAATTAAAATATAGAGATAAATAATCCATAATAATGTCTGATTTGTGTCTCCGTACAGTCTTTGTTCCTTAAAGCCGCTCTACTTTCCCCTCAAGAAGCTATTGAGGTTAACTTTCATGGCCAGGAGTAGAAATTTTTGCGCATGAACTTTTGAATAACACCTACTTTTTTTATCATTTAATTAACAGGAAATATGCTTGCACAAACACAGAGCAGCATAGAGAAAAATATAGATAAATTACACA
>NW_018205261.1:0-628 GCF_001263595.1 Phalaenopsis equestris | reverse complement strand
TTGGTAAGGAAAGTGACATGTGTCAAGAAAGTGGTACATTACTAAAGTCAACATATCAACAAGTTTGCCAAAGCTTTGAAGACACAATGAAGTTAGGAAGGTGTCGTAAGGTTGGTAAATGCTCCAATAAAAATTTACCAAAGTGCTTAGATGGGAGGAAATACACCACAAAGTTTGGCCCCTGAAAATAACATTCAAAGATGATGGCAAAATCACCATGAATCAAAATTACTAGAAAAGGTGACTTAGTGGGGTGTTCCTCAAAGTTTAGAAAGCATTAGCAAATCTAGTAAGAAGTTATCAATGGGTTTTCTTTTGGGAAGGTGATAAGTTGACCAAATTTTCTATGTTGTTTCTACACAAGTTAAGAAATTAGATGATTTTTTCATAAACTTTTTTAAACATGATGGAAAAGTTCTTTATCTGACATAGACTATGTATTATTCATAAAGAAACCATAGTAGTGTGTTCCTATGCACTTCATGATATTAATTATGTTAATTCATGCACTTTATATACAATTATATTTGATGTTTTAAATATTCATACATACATTAATTCTTGTAATGATTCTGAATATTTGATATCAATAATTGTTACTCCATTAATTTTTATTACAAAAATATTC
>NW_018205260.1:0-628 GCF_001263595.1 Phalaenopsis equestris | reverse complement strand
AGGAGTTACAAAAGTGTGAGATCACCTCCAAAGTGTAATACGGTTCGAACTCTATAAAGAACATATTCATGCTCACAAACAGTCTCTCCTCTATCGAACTTCAAAGAACATAACCCTTTTTGATAGCAGAATAACCCACGAAAACACTTTACAGTTCAAGGATCCAGTTTCCCTACTAATGGTCTGTTGTTCTTCACAAAACATACACAACCAAAAACATTCAATGGGAGGATTTCGTTATTATCTCGTTTCAACATTTGACAATGAGACTTTCAATCCGACACTCTTGAGGGCATTCTGTTGATCATATGAGCCTTTGTCAAAACTATTGTCCCCCACAAGTGTTTTGGGACATTCATCATAATCATCATGCTTCAAGCTACCTTTGGAAGATGTCTATTCTTGTTCTCAGCTACTCTATTTTGTGTCAGTGTGTATGAACATGTGGTTTAATGTTGTATCCCTTGGGCTGACAAGTATTCCCCAAATGTCTTGTTAATATATTTTGTCCTATTATCAAACTTTAGTTTCTTTATTATTGAACCATATTGAGTATAAATCGTCCTATAAAATTCTTTAAATCAGACAAGCATATCACTTTTGTTTCTCATCAGATATAACCAAGTAA
>NW_018205259.1:0-628 GCF_001263595.1 Phalaenopsis equestris | reverse complement strand
TTCTTCTTCCTCCACTTCACTTGATTGTGTGAGGGGATTTTCTTGAGTAGGAGCTTGGCCAACAAGGCGTAAGGTGTCTCTTCTCATACGCTAAAGAAGAGCTTCATCCTATCTTTGGGAAGGGTCAAAAGAGCATCGTCAGAACTTAGCCGGAGTACAGAACTTCACCAGAATCTTTCCAGATTATTCTCATAGAGGAAAGCTTCCTCATTACTCTTTGGAAGGACTTGTGTGGGCTTCTCCCCTTTAGTTAAGAGGGCTTCATCCAGAACATAGGCTTGGGACATCGATCAACCACTGCAGCGGTGAGATTCCCTTAAGCCATATGTATTTTCTTTCTTAGCCAACTCTAGGGTGTTTGTAGAGAGTGCTAGATTTGAGTAATAATTGATTTATTAATGTTTATTTAGTTGAATTACTGAATTTATTTGGATGAGATCATCCCTATTCCCTATGACCACTTTAAATGCTAAAAATTACCCTAACAAGTTCAAAATTATTTACTTTTTTTTGCCTTATAATTAATTTTTAGAAGAATGGTTCTTACGATTTATGACTTCTGACTTTTTATGTATTCATAAATTTATCCTTGTAATAAAACAATTGTTTGAGATTCATTATGAAAAAA
>NW_018205258.1:0-628 GCF_001263595.1 Phalaenopsis equestris | reverse complement strand
AGGTGATACTCACTTGGTTGAATGATTTGTTTATAGTTTATTTTTCGATGATCATTGTCAAGTCCAATTTGAATTATTCACATAGTCAAATCCATGTCATCCATCCCTTTCTCTGAGTGTTTGTTCCATGCAGACTTATGAGTTTTACCTAGACCAATTCCAGCTTATAGGTTTACCTGACTCCATTTTGGTTCATGTTAGCTTGAATCCATTCTAACCCAACTGTGCTAGATCCACTCTAGGATATCCTTGGCTCAACCTTGCATGATTTGGGAAAACTATCTCTCTCCACAACTTGGGCCCACAGGTGATACCTTCTGATATTTATCTTGATGTGCAAACCTAATCCGTTTTGGTTGCAAGGATTTTACGAGATACCTCTGCTTGCTTCTGTGGCATATACTGAAGGAAATTCTTGACCATTAAGGTTAAAACACGCTTACATTTTGGAAGAGTGCTAAACTTGGGTTGGTACTTTTCATTTTAGACGTCTATAAGTATATCTACACAGAGGATTGCTCAGATCAGATATTTACGTTATATGGATTGTTACTCAGATCAATGACCGTTAAGTTGATGCCCAACTAGTGCTTCAACTGATTATGCTCGACTTTTGAGATCACCCTTT
>NW_018205257.1:0-628 GCF_001263595.1 Phalaenopsis equestris | reverse complement strand
CGAACAAAGCAAAACAATATGCCAACCTTATGTAGAGCAAACCAGCAAAACACAAGATCACAAAAATGCGCAATTCAAACTCAATTCCGACTCAACAAATGTTCATTTCTCCTCAATGGTTCTCATAGTCGATGAGGCATTGCTCATTGGTCATCCAATCTATCTTGTTAGGAGCTAATCACTTCATAAGAACTCCCTTCAAGATATAAGGATACCCTTCAAGATATCTCTCGCCCAATAGTTTTCTGATGCACTTTTTGTTGTTCTTTTTACCAATCCTAGAAGCTTTCCATTTACAAGTTTCTTGTCAAAATTGGTTCTCAATAATATCTCTATGTGATTCTTCGTATCTCATATCCTCTCTCTCTTCACACTCCATTCCCTCTTGGCCTCTATTTAGTTACACAACCTCATGAGTATTCTTGATTTTTAGCTATTCTTTCATCATTACAATACTTTTAACTTTAATTTATTTTTGGCTTAGTACAGAAAAAAAAAACTATTATTAAATGTATCATTATATATGTTGAAACTAATATTTAATGAAACTTAAATTTGGTCAGTTAAAATTACACTGCTACATATATATATATAGCCCTAATGCAATGGGTCTACCACTCCAATTCCA
>NW_018205256.1:0-628 GCF_001263595.1 Phalaenopsis equestris | reverse complement strand
TAAAAATGGTGGTATTTTTTATGTGATGTGAAAGAGCTTTGAGGGTCAAATTTTAGGTTTTAGATATTGTGGGCTCCGAAAATTCGACGCCCCCATACTCTCTTATTTTTGTTGTTGAGAGAGCTTTGAGGGTCAAATTTTAGAAGGTGAATGTAGTAGTAGATAAGCCACCATCAAGAGATTTCGCCCTTTATTTTGTGAGGACTTTTTGATATGGAGTTTGAAGTTTTCTACAGTTTCAAATGCCTTAAGTTAATTACTCCTCTTGATAACATGAGAGCACTTTCGATTAAGGCTACTCATTAAGAATTAAATATTCAACATCTACTAGCAGCAAACATACGGTTTAAGCTGTAAAATTTATTACTTCAAATTTAAAGCAAATGTTGGGGGAAATGATAACAAACCAGATCAAAATCTAATGATTTCATCATTCCAAGTTGTTGTGGTCCCTGATTTACTTAGTAAGGAGGTAGTTGACCTGACGTGACTGAGGGATCCTTATCAGCAACTGTGTTGCGTCGTTCAAGAGCTTATTGTAGATCTGGGGTAAATGGTTGTCGAAAGATACAAATATAAATCGACTTTAACTGATAGAAGATTTTGTGTCAATCAATTCTATCCTTAT
>NW_018205255.1:0-628 GCF_001263595.1 Phalaenopsis equestris | reverse complement strand
CATAACAAGCCTATTTATACCTAACAATAATAATAAATTGCTCTTAAATTTGCCCTTAAACTAGGCGCCCTCTCAACAGCAACTAAATTTACATAACAAGTAAGAATATGAGATGAAATCTCAACTTCTAATCTGAAGTACATTTTTTTGACAGAGGAATAAAATGGTATAAATATTTACTGTTCTTACAAGAAATTTAATTTTAAACAACCCTTTTCCCTTCGCATACATCGCAGGTTATGTAACCAAGGCCTTCGCAATATGGGCACTTCGCTCCCTCACCGATCCACTCCAGAAACTACAATGCAGAATACTTGAGTATTGATATACCAGTAAGGTGAAGTCAACAATTATAGAATTGTAGGCGTCAGGCAGTTTAGTTGATAAATATATTAGAAGCCATCAAGATTTTAGAATCAAAATTTTATTTTGGCAACATTTTGATATAAAGAAACAAGATTTACATACATGCCACTCGATTCTTATGAATTTACATATCTAGCACCTAAGCTTCAAATTTTAAATACATGCCACCTTCCCTATGCATGAAAAGTAGAGGTGTAAACGGGTCGAGCAAGAGCGAGCTCAGGCTCATCTCGTGTTCGGCTCATTTATATTTCGAGCTCAA
>NW_018205254.1:0-628 GCF_001263595.1 Phalaenopsis equestris | reverse complement strand
GGATAAACTACAACTGCCCCAAACAGACCCTAAGTTTTAGAACAAACCATGAATCTTTAGTGTAATAAATGACAGGTAATGAATTCAATATTATATAATACTAGGAATGTTAATATTAGCCCAATATTTTCTAGTTTAACCTAATTTGGAATATTACTTTAATGAATGAATTTAATTAGGCAAAGTAAATAGCTTAAAATATTTGTAAGAAGTGGGCTTAAGATGTGTACTTTTTATTTGGAATAGATGATTTATTCAATGGAGACAAGTAGGTATTGAGGAAAAAAGAAATAATATCGATTCTTAGTTTTATTTGGTTTATCCGAGAATTATAGATGTGATTTTAAAGCAGTTATGTGATTTAGAATAGGTATTAGCTGGTTTTAGAGAAGGCATAACATGTTTCTAAAGATTTTAAAATGGTTTAGTAACTGTTTAAGAAAAAATGACGACTAAATTTAAAAGGAAATGATGACTAACTTATCTCATAAAAAAGCCATCCTTAAAGACACCAAGCTAGAAGAAAAAAAAAGAGTCCAATTCCTTATTTAAAGTATTTCATTCCATAATAATTATTTCATTACATTTTTGCTCATGTTCACAACCAAGATAAGGCCCTTAGACTACT
>NW_018205253.1:0-628 GCF_001263595.1 Phalaenopsis equestris | reverse complement strand
AACATTACAAAATAAATATAGATACCTCATTTAATAGTGAGTAGCATAAATACTAAAATTAAGAAAACGAATATTAAAAAAATAATTAATAATAATAATAAAATAGACAGCTCGCCCAACCACCTCAACGCCACCAACTACCAACTTCAATAGCACATCACACCACTACAGCTCCTCCACATCAACTTCTCTCATAACACACCACCTCCTCCTCACAACCTAAAACCAAAATCAACACTCTCTTTCATCTGTTTTTTAGAGTCTTACACAAACATCAAAGATAATGGTAGAACCATTCATTATTTTTCATTTGAGACAATTACATACAAGCACCCAAAACATTGCTATCTACGAATCAAGCATTTTGTACTCAAGTGTTTTGTATAGTTGATGTTATTAAGGGAGGTGGTTCTTTGCTAATGTATGTACTTGTCAGTCTATCTTTTTAACATGGTGCGGCAACTCGAACAGCCCGTACGAATTTTGAGACTCCCACCTACCCGAGCAACCAGCTATTGCGAAAGCAATCAACAACCCACACGACATATCCTCCACTCATACAATACAACATCGAAAGTTTTTTTCTCAACCCTCAGCCAAGGAGATGCAGCCCTTGCAAAGGATGCTT
>NW_018205252.1:0-628 GCF_001263595.1 Phalaenopsis equestris | reverse complement strand
TGTCCTAAAACAATTCCTATTGCCATCATAAATTGAATTTTTCCCAGTTAAGAACTAAATTTTTTTCTTCGTAGCATTTTAGAACTCTCGTTGAATAATCTAAACATGAATAAAAGGAAGTTCCAAAAACTGAGAGGTCATCCATAAAAACTTCAATTTTCTTCTCAATTAGATCCTAGAAAATGGAAACCGGGCACCTCTGAAAATTTTCAGATGCATTGTATAAACCAAAAGCATTCTTCTAAAAGAAAAAGTTTCTTAAGGTCTAATGAATGTTTCCTTTTCTTGATCCTCGGAAGCTATGGGTGTTTGGTGGTAACCAGAATATCCATCCTAAAAGAAGAAAAAGTGGTGTCCCTCTATCATATCCAACATTTGCTCCATCATAGGTAGAGGAAAGTGATATTTCCTTGTGGAGAGATTTAATTTTGTATAATCAATACAAATTTTCCACCTATTGATTTGTCTTATTAAAATTAATTCATTCCTTTTATTTACAACTACAGTCACTCCTCTTTTCTTAAGAATGCTATGAAATGGACTAGCCAAATTACTGTCAGAAATAGGAAAAATGATTCGAGCATCTAACCATCTTAAAATTTCCTTCTTTACAACATCTTTCATTATA
>NW_018205251.1:0-628 GCF_001263595.1 Phalaenopsis equestris | reverse complement strand
AAGATGAGAGATTTGAAATCAAACTAAACTTACTTTCATATGATGAGCACATAATTTACAAAGATGGAAACTTAAGCTATAATTTTCCAACAATTCTATTCTTCGAGCAAAATAACCACCGAATAGAGAGATGAGAATACAAATCAATCTCATGACCTTAGAGATCAAAATAATGTATTCCTAAACATAAAATGAAGTTTCAAATAACAGCTTTTAACACTAAAAGGATAATAGAAAATAAAGCCATTCAGTAAGTAACAGCCCATCAGTTTGATGCATATGTGCAGGATAAGAAAATGCAAGGAAGCAGCACATCTGTGGCCATGCATGGTGCTGCAGGGTTGAAGCAAGTGGTGAAACCAGCTGATAAATATCAAAATCCAGGCAAACCGAAAGTACATTGTACAAATTTTATCCCAGTGACACTGTTAGTAAAAATACTTAGAACACACTCATTCTCTCTTTCCACTAAAAAATGCAAAAGTAGTGAAGCACTTTGGCATAAACCTAACACTGTTTGATATGAGTATGTCCACAACGGTGATGCAAAAGAATGTAAACAATTATTTTTTTCTGAACTCAAACTTCGCTTTTGCTTCCTCATTTTCAAGTTATTCTTTTGCATTAG
>NW_018205250.1:0-628 GCF_001263595.1 Phalaenopsis equestris | reverse complement strand
TTAAAAATTGACCAATTCAAGTGTATTATGTGGGCCCACTTGACACGTGATGCCCATCATTGAACCCCGGACACAAATTACGGGATGCAATATTTGCTCCATCTTGCTACACTTTATGCTATAGCACGATCCATTATACACTGTTGTCACGTGCACTCCAAATGAAAGATGAAGTCCATGCAAGCATCCTATTATATTGGAGGCATACTTCACTAAAAGAAAATCAGTTCGATTAAGTTTTCCAAGGGTTAACTTGGATTAGTAAACCTTTCTTGAAGTGGACACAGTTAGGATTGTACCGTATGTTCTGATCCACTTGAGGATTTTCACTGTATTTCGAGGATGACCTGCATCTGCATGAATATAAAGAAAAGTCTCAAACAATTCAAATAGCTCTAGTTATGCATGCAGAGTCCAGACTTGACTTGTTAAAAAATATCATTATTTGTGTTCGACTTGTTTATATATAGAGTTCAAAAAAATTTATTTGTGTTTGACTTGCTTGCTTATAGAGCCGAACACAAGATAATCACGAATAATGAGCTACTTTTACAACCCTAATAACATAGCCGTAGAATGTTAAGAGTAGGGCAAGATTTAAATTTTGTTATTTATATTAAAATATTCA
>NW_018205249.1:0-628 GCF_001263595.1 Phalaenopsis equestris | reverse complement strand
TCCCCTTAAATATATAAAGAGGAAAATAAAATAAATTTATGATATATATGGTACGATATCTGTCCGCGACATCTTGCTGAAAGGATCATGACACATATGTCAAATATCTCATAAATAATAATGGAGTATATGTTAATCATTTTAATACAATCCTTATTTCAACAATTTTGCAATTGATAGGATTACTAGCTAGTGCGAACTCCACAAATGGGTTTGACAAGCATATTGGCTCATGGGAAAATAATAGCTGAAGCTTCAATCCTCTTGGATGACTAGCTAGGTCAATCCACCAAGTCAATCTGACACATCTTGATGGCCCAATTGAGGTGAATAATTGGTTATGACGACGAGCTTCGAGTTGTGCAATTCTTCAGGAGTTCATTAGCTGTGAACTATCCCAATTAAGCCTAATTATTTTTTTGGGGGCCATGGCGGCTAATTATCCGTAAACATAATAATAATTTAAAGATAAATTATTAAATTTAACACATTTGGTATACTTTATATCAAATATTTTTTAAACAAGCCAACTCACTAACTAATGAGTCAGAGTTAGGGCTGACTTGAGCTCGACTTATTACCTCATCAGCCGCTTATTGAAATAGGCTCACTAGTCCACTCCACTTAC
>NW_018205248.1:0-628 GCF_001263595.1 Phalaenopsis equestris | reverse complement strand
TCAGACTCTTTTAATATGGGTTGACATAGTCCCTAATGATAACTATGCTGGCAAACATTAAAAAAATATGGGAACAAATTTAGCACATTTATAAACTCTGGGATTAAAATGACTCGATGTAAATAGTCAGGGGACTGATTTGGGACTTTACTCGAAGATAAAACTAAAATTCGTTAGCCAACAAAGGTTTAATCTTGAAATCTTATAAATGAAAATGAGATTAGAAACCTTGTGGTCGATCGAACAAGATTGTAACCTTTCACTTTAAAGTTAACCTTTGAAGAAGGAGGAACAGCAATGGGTGTGACAGCAACAATCCTGCTACAATCAGATCTCTCCATGATCAAGGATTTGTTCAAAACAACCTGACCTGAAGTAGTTGCAAGAAAATTAGAACCATTTCAATTAATATGAGCTAACAGCATAGAAAATCAACGCACCATTGTAAATAAAGACAATGTGGTGTTGCACCCTCGCATAAATCCATCCTATTCTCCAAAAATCATCATTAGAGAGAAAGAGTAGCCTCTTCAAGCTAGAGCCAAGATCATGGCACAACTGCAAATAAGAAGATATTATAATCTGTAAGCAGCATGATCATAATGATAAACTATAGGGGCATTTAGAT
>NW_018205247.1:0-628 GCF_001263595.1 Phalaenopsis equestris | reverse complement strand
CTGAAACACACAAGCTGCCCCAAACGGACTCTAAATAGAAATAATGTAAAATTTTTTTAATATTTTGACCGAAAGTTTCACATAAAACTTAGGATAATAAAAATAATAAGAATATAAGAAGAAACGAGAGCAAAAGATTAAGCGGCATCATCATCATCAGTCAATTAAATAGAAATGAATGGAAAATGATACATAATTCACTTTAAATAGTTTTATGAAAATACTCCACCAATTATTATTTTATTCAGGAATTTGCATACATATTACCTGATTCTCATGTATTTATATATCTCACATCAAAATTTATATTCTTACAAACTGAACTTTTAAGGTGTCATTCAGTTACATAGATTTTTTTGAAGTAAACTAATGGACGGTGGATGATGTCGTTCCTATTGCAAATAAGGAGGATCTTCCTATGATTTTTATTGATTCCAAGAGATATACTTCGGAGAGTTCTAGAGAAGAAATGTGTTGATGTGACTTACATTCAAGTAGTTAAAGATATGTATTGTAGTTGTTACTTGTGTTCGAATAGAAGGGGGATTGACAAAATTTTTTTCCTATTTTAGTTGAATTATATTAGGTATCGACTTTAAGCTCATATCTTTTTGCTTTAATTATGGAT
>NW_018205246.1:0-628 GCF_001263595.1 Phalaenopsis equestris | reverse complement strand
AAACCTTAGGTTCAACCTACATTGAACCTAAGTCAGCTTAAACATTAAATTTAACCTAAGCCAACCTCAATCCTTAGGTTCAAACTACATTGAACCTAATTCAACCTAAAATTCTCCTAAATCTTGGATTCTACTTAAATTGAATCTAAGCAATACTAAATCTTAGGTTCTACTTAATTTGGAACCTAAATCATTCCATACCTTAGGCCCTACCTAAACTGGATCTAAATCATCAACCCAAATTGGACCTAAACCAAATTAAACCTTAGATTCCACCTAAATTGAATCTAAGTGACACCATATCTTATGTCATACCTAAATCAGACCTAAACTACCCCAAACTTCAGGTTCTACCTAGATTGAACCTAAATCACTTCAAATTTTAGGTCCCACTTAAATTGGACTTAAAAACATCCTAAACTTTAGATTCTACCTAAATTGAATCTAAATGATTTCATACCTTAGGTCCTATCTAAATTGGACCTAAATTATTTCAACCTTAGGTTCAACCTAAATTGAACCTAAACAACATCAATCATTAAGTTCTATTCAGATTGAACCTAAACGACATCAAACCTTAGGTCCTACTTCAATTGAATCTGAATCATCTTAAACTTTAGGTTCTACC
>NW_018205245.1:0-628 GCF_001263595.1 Phalaenopsis equestris | reverse complement strand
ACAAACATATATATAATTTCATAAAATGACACAACCATCCACAGTGCAAAAAACTGAAAATAATTGTACAATACAAGATAAAAAGTTCAGCATAACAAACCTTATTAATCACTCACCTTAACGTTAACATGTACCTACAACAACATATTTATATATTTTGTCCTCCTTGTAGCGACATCAAAAGGGGAAAAAAAAAGGAGATTAATTAAATAATATATTAATTTGATAAAATCAGTAAACAATATGAAATGTCACTATGAAATTGAAATCAAACACAAGTAACTACATATAATCACTTTCTAAAACAACTGGGTGGGAAAAAAAAATCTCATGTATGAATGGACTAAAATTTGTATGTAGACTTTTATAATGTCAGTGGTGATGAAAATGCGAAATAGAAATATTAATAAAATTATAAATCTGATATTGTCACGTCTGAAACATTTAAAAAGAAAAACCTTGCAATCATACGTCATTTCAAGAGCTTAATTATACTGAAAAATGGGTTTTTTTATTTATAATAATTTGCTATCTACAGCTCTTCTGGATAATTTTTATATTTATATGATGTTATTGAAATTAATTTTTTATTTTTTTTTTACTTCAAGTTGATTTTTCCTTTTTTTTT
>NW_018205244.1:0-628 GCF_001263595.1 Phalaenopsis equestris | reverse complement strand
TTTTGAAATGAAGGTCCTCTGTAAGTAAACTCGACATTCTGATCTCGTTGGCACAGTCTGTTTCACCATACGGGGTTATTCGGACTACCTTTTTAGACGATCGGGCTAAAATAATAATTCGAGCATTTTAAGCCTGCTTGCGAAGCTGTAGCGAATTGAACGTCCTCCCTAGGTGAAATTGACATTCCGAATGCACTCACGTGGTCTGTTTCGTCATTCAGATCATCTGCGCGACTTCACTGACGATTGGGCCAATTCGAGTCATTTTCGCGTGTGGCGCGAAGAATAATATTCGTTGACCCGATCGGAGCCGTTCGACGAACAAAATGTCGATCGGATCGGCCTTCCCTTAAGAGAAAGCCAAATCAAAACAGAATGACCCTGTCTGTGTGCCCCTCAACACATGTCAAAAGGTCCCGGGTGAGTGTCTCGAGCCACCAGATGCTGCGGACAAACCGTAGACCATCTTAAGCCGTGCAAGTAGGCACTCTATACTGTGACATCAAAAATTGATGCCAACACTATATTATGCTTTAAGCAAACTAGTTGGTTAGTATAATTAAATAATAATAATATTAATGATGATGATGATGATAATAATAACAATAATAATAATAATAATAATAAT
>NW_018205243.1:0-627 GCF_001263595.1 Phalaenopsis equestris | reverse complement strand
AAAAAAAAAAAATGAAATATTTTAATATTAAAATCATATATTACCAATTGTCATCATTTTTAGTTGTGCTTAAGGAAAAATTATTCCGTGCGGACACTACATGCAGGATGCAGGCGGTGTCCGATCTCGGTCGTCCATCACAGCGGAGGTGGCGTCCACTTTCAAAATTTAAAAAAAAAAAAAAATTCCATCTCCGTGGTGATGAACGGCCGAGATCTGATTTTTCGTGCTTAAGTGTGTATATTGCACCGTCTAAGAATTATTTAAATTAATCTAAATGTTAGAATTTTAAGACGGACTCATAACTTCAAAATTTTTAAAACATTATCATTTATTACATGATTGGATAACTTTTGTAACAAATTAAATCATTATGAACCTAACCTCATGACAAACTGCGTCGAGCTTTGTTATGTCATTAAAGAAATATCATTCATTCAAATAAGCAACCATTTATAAAAACCACCATATAACTAGAACTCTTCTCAAACATAGGATAAATTGGTATATGGATTTAACATTTCATCTATTAATCATATGATTCAAACAATGTGGAGTAGCCATATCATTCTACTTGCTTGACAATTATATTAGAAGAATTATATAAAATACAAGTGATGATAAGAT
>NW_018205242.1:0-627 GCF_001263595.1 Phalaenopsis equestris | reverse complement strand
GTTTATCTCAGATTGCTATTACCTTTGGGATTCTAATTTCAAATAGAATTAGTTTGGGTGTTCCCTCATTGCTAGTTTTCTACAATTGGTTAATAGTGTTTTAGTTAAAATTTAGATGATTTCTTCAACCTAGGTTGTAGATATTGGAATAGAGGTTATTAAACCTATTTTTTATGGCATTTAGGAGCTCCAAACTGGTAGTGTTAAGAACTTTTACCAGTTCATAGGCTATCTCATCAGTAGATAGGGATCCTGAAACTAAATTTATTCTAAGGTTATCAAAATTCCTAGAAATGGCACCAAACTATGAGGCTAGGAAAATTAGAACATCAGTCTCAAGCATATTATCTACCTTATTAGGTGTGATTCTCTCAAAAGGCCATTAAATTTTTTTTTAGTTCATTTTATCAATCAGCTTGTAGGCATCATCAAATATTTTTGACCATCTGTAGTGTCTATGATTGAATGATGGAAATGATGTCATTCCTATGTGAAAGTTTTGAATGGAGAGAAGTATTTGACCATGAGGGCAAATTTAGTTGAAGTGGTGATTGATTGTGGTGATAAAGAGTTTAACCACTCCCTGGCTTTATCCCTCAGCGAGAAAGGGATAAGCCATAGTTTGAT
>NW_018205241.1:0-627 GCF_001263595.1 Phalaenopsis equestris | reverse complement strand
AACGAGTCGAACACGAGCTGAGCCTGAGCTCGCTCACGTTTGGCTCGTTTACACCCCTAGTTACATCAACTGAGATAATATTATATTTTTCTAGTGTTTCTTTTTTGTATTGTGTTTCATGTAATCCAAACTTATAAATATAAGATGCAAATATTTCACATAAATTAGAATTTAGTTTGTTAATGTTTTTTAAAGTAAATAAAAATTTTAAAGTTAGCCTAATAACATAATATATTGACTTATCATAATTTTTGAAGAATATTATAGAAGTTCTGTATCACGGCTGTCACCTGGACGCAGCTCGAAAGAAGTAGTAATTTTTAAGGGTTCCATTGAAATGCAATCCTTTTTCATAAAGTTTTGATTACAAGTGTACTAATTGTTGTTTGGCAACTGCATTCGCTGCCAAGTCATGGACCCATCTAGTTCTAGTTTTCTTATTTGAATTGTTGTTTCTGGAAGGAAAAGACAAGACAACGTGGGTGTAGATGTTTGTGGAAAATTTTTACACGTTACTAGGTACGTCATTAATATTAGTTAGAGATATCATTATTTATTTTAGTAATATTAATATATTAAAAATTTTAAATCTGAGCGAATGGAGCTCTTGGATTTAAAAATATCCGA
>NW_018205240.1:0-627 GCF_001263595.1 Phalaenopsis equestris | reverse complement strand
TTTTTTTTTCCAAGACTTCTATAAATGGAATTGTATATGTTTTGATACAAAATTAAATTTTGCATGATAGATAAATTACCAGCATCTTTACCTATCATGACAAACTAGTAGAAGATATGTAATAAAATATATATGAGTATTGTTCGGTTAACCTCATCTTTTGTGAGGTCTGTCTCCCTCTCTAGAGCATATGATCTAGTCATAAAACTTCTCAACTCACTCTTCTAAAGGAATAGTATTGGGACCCCACCATTTTGAAATTCAAACTACTTCTTGACTCATTGTAGTCTCATATGTATGGTATTGAATCCTCAACTTTTTGTTGAGTCGATTGAGACCAACACATTGATACTCAATATGAGTTCCCATAAGAATTGAAGAATCCCTAAGAAGACCTTTCGGACTTAGGAATTTAATTTTTTGAAACATCACAATTCGCATCACACTCACATTCACACTTACATACACTTATATTCATCCAAGTCAGGTTGATAGTCATCGAAAGCATCAAACCAATCTAACTAAATACTGGCCATGAATTAAGCCATTAATCACACAAAGCCTGGAGTCACGAAGAGATAAGACTTGAATTTTATTACTCGCCTATTGAATTTGCACATAAAAGTC
>NW_018205239.1:0-627 GCF_001263595.1 Phalaenopsis equestris | reverse complement strand
ACCTGCATTCAAAGCTCTAAGAACTATAGCTTGGCAAACTATTAATTAGTTATATTTTCAGTTGTTTCGAATTCTATTTACATATGGAGCTAAATATCAACTCATAACACGCAGTTAGTAAAGTATGAATAGTTTTGTACATGTTAAACCAATATGAAAGAAAATATTCATATGAATTTAGCTCTAAGCGAGGGTGTTAATAGTTTTTCTAATGAACAATAGCTGCTTCTTAATTGAGAAAGAAGCAAGCTATTTATTCTTCATGTTCTTATTTCACTTGATGTAATCCCCCTTTCCTTTATATTGCCGCACTGTAGCAGAAACCATCAGTCCTAGAAATAAGTGCCACTGAATGATATCAATATTTTCTTAGGTGAACAGTAATAAGGCTGCCGTTGAGAAGCAAAAAACGTGGTTTTTTTCTTGCAAAATAAGGGGCAAGAATCAAATATACGCGTACCCCATCCTGTTGGTTGGCATCCTCGGTATAAGACCCCTCGGGTCAGGGATTCGAATTGTCTCTGACGACGTGAGCCTTAAGGAAGTGGTACTCGAATAGTTAAGCACATTAGGAGTGGTTGAAGGCTAGTATAATAGCCTCTTGCCATTTCTTTTCAATATATATAT
>NW_018205238.1:0-627 GCF_001263595.1 Phalaenopsis equestris | reverse complement strand
AAAACCCTTGATTTGTCTATACTTTTTTGAAATTTAGAGTTCATTGGAACCTCCAATTAACCACCCCAAGCTTTCAAAAGTGATTTAATGGCCTGATTTAGACTTAATTTAACTCAGATTGTTAGTGTCACTGAGTTCGTCTCGTAAAGCCGATCAGTTTGCTATATATTTATTGAAATTGGATTTATGGATAATTTTTAATTTAAGTTTGAATATTTTATGATAAAAAAATAGCGTAAGATTGAATTCAAATAATGAAAATTTGTTTATGACGTATCATATGTGTGTATGCGCGCGCGCGCGCTGTAATTATAATCAAGTAATTTTTTGTAGTAGATTAATAGAAGGGGAAAATCAAAATAGAAAAATAAGACTAATTCCTATTGTGTTCAACTTCCTAACATCTAAAAAATTTATAGTAACATGTATATCACTCAAATTTTTAATATCATATTGAAATTATCACAATCATTATTTTTTTATTCGTGTACAAGTTTATGATAACAAGTTATTATAAGTGTAAATAACAAAATTTAATTATTAGATATGTAAATATATAACAATTGTGTTCTATGCAAGTAAATATCAAAAAAATCTAGTTAGTTAATATATATATATATATATATA
>NW_018205237.1:0-627 GCF_001263595.1 Phalaenopsis equestris | reverse complement strand
ACACATACATACATATTAATTACGTAGAAGCTACTCTTTAATCCACTAAAATTTAGTTATAAACAACAATAGTGATTTCCTTATCATTTTAATTAAGTTAATGTATTCCTTAATGTAACCATCAATTAGATCAATAAAATCAATTTATTGATCCAGAGATATCTACATATCCTTATTAAACTTAATTATCTAAAACATTATGACTCTAGCTATTATTCTACAATTTTTTTATTCGAATTATCTTTCTATCTCTTACGACCTACTTCTAAGACTCAACATAATTTGACAAATAATATATTGATTCCGTCATAAACTTAATATTTTTCCGCTCAATGTATCAAGACCTTAATAAATGTAAAAATCTATCAATGAGAATATCTTATATAATCTTAATGATACCAAAGATTTTAGATATAGACACACACACACACACACACTTTAATTAACCATAATTGAAATGGTGAAGTAAAGGCGGGAAGGCGTTCATCAAAGTAGTATGTATTTTATCAAAGTATTTATTAATTACTTCTAAGTTATTAGTGATCTTACATAGTTAGAGATAGGCTAATATTAGTTTTTTTAAGATCTTACATATGTGGCCTTTTGGGCATTGGGTTTCTATGAATC
>NW_018205236.1:0-627 GCF_001263595.1 Phalaenopsis equestris | reverse complement strand
GAAGGGATTGGCGGTGGTAGCGATGGCGCCTACGGTGGAGATGGAGAGGAAAGAGAGAACAAATTCGGGGGAGTTGGGGAGGAGGAGCATGACGACATCGCCGCGGCGGATGCCGAGGCTGCGGAGGGAGGAGGCGAGGCGGCGGATTGAGAGGAGGACGTCGGAGTAGGTGAGGATGGAGGAAGTGGAGGGGTCGATGAGGCAGGGATGGTTGGAGGGTGTGATGGTGGAGAGGTTTTCGAAGAGGTAGGTGTGAAGGGGGAGGTGGTTTGGGATGGGGATGTCGGTGAGTTTCGAACGGAAGATGATGTCGCCGGAGTAGGAGCCCATGGTTATGGTTTATTAGAGAGATCAATGGCAAGTGTCGAAGGAGGAGGGTGGGATAGTTTCAGAGCTCCTGGACAGGGAAGGGGATGGAGGGGATTTATATAAATCTGGTGGAGGGCAACTGGAGCTCGTGGGGTGGGGTTTGTTGCATGGAGGTTAGATGTGGAGAAAATGATTAGAATAAGTTGTCTTTGTGACCATTTAGGTGTGCGTTGGATAAGACGAAACGAATGCCGGCGATTGCGAGTCAACAGTCTATCAAAATAGTATTTCATGTGGCATGGTCAATGATATCATGCA
>NW_018205235.1:0-627 GCF_001263595.1 Phalaenopsis equestris | reverse complement strand
GCCTTAGCCCAATCTAAAGGAGGAGCATCAATTTCGAAGGGTAGACCTTACCTAAAAGAATTTGATGTTGTATCGTACCCCAAAGGTTTCGTGTCACCAAACTTAAGGACATTTGATGTGATAGGAAATCCCCAACATCTTATAGCACATTTTTTAGTGAGTCATTGCAATGCTAAGGGTAATGAAGCACTACTGTTCTATCAGTTTGTTAGCAATTTATCAGGAATTGCATTTGATATGTACATAGAGTTACCAAATGGATCAGTGAAGATGTTTGTCGAGTTGGAGCATCTGTTCTTGCAAAAATTCTCTAGAGTGCAGCATCATGTCACCATAAGATATCTCATAGTGGAGAGACATAAATCCAATGAGACCTTAGTTAATTATATTTTGAGATGGAGGAACTTGAACATGAAGTGTGAGCCTCAGCTACAGAAACAACATGTGATAGAGATTGTACTCAACAACATCCATGGTCCAATAGCCTTCATGCTAATGGGACTTACTATTACATCGTTTAAGAAGTTACTCAGCAAGACTAACAACTTGCAAGAGAAAGTTAAACACATGGAATCCTTGGAAAAGGTTGAGAAGTCTAGAACAGCTAAAGCATTCTAGAAGAAGTCT
>NW_018205234.1:0-627 GCF_001263595.1 Phalaenopsis equestris | reverse complement strand
TGAAAAGTTTATCAAAATTGTTCACCCACCTATATAGTTAGAGTAAGTAGATATAATTTAAGAAAAGAAGAGTTTTTAATGTATGAGGTTATGGAGTGGACTAGTAATCTTAAGGAGGCCGTTTACAGTCTCTTGTTTAGTGTTGATGAGTTGGACCTTAGTCTTTTAAAGGTTGACGTCAATTGTTATAGGATTGCTATCCTCCACTCTAGTTCTGGTAGATTTCTAATTGTTGATGATGGTTTCATTGATATGGTTTTTAAATTAGCCTTGACCGGGTTGAATTAAAGTTAGAGATGCACTTGTTCACATGGTTTGATAAAACCTCGATGTCATTCACCATATGTGCTTTGCTCCATTTCAATAAACCATTTATTGGATGACATTTAATGACATGTTACTAATGATTGTTGCCCATGTTTTACTTGGTCGACCTTGTCTACTTGAAAATATTGACTCAATTTTGGTGGGCAAACTTCTATGTCTTTGAGGATGATGATAAGAAGAGTAGAGCCAGCTAAGAGTTTCTATAAATCAAATTTATTTAGTGGCTGAAATTTCGTCATACTTTAAACTGCCAATTTGAGCACAATTATCAAATAAGTGTTTATTGATGCTTATTTTTTT
>NW_018205233.1:0-627 GCF_001263595.1 Phalaenopsis equestris | reverse complement strand
AAAAAAAATACTTGCATTACATTACTTTGACACAATGACAGTCAATAGGGCTGTGCGTACAAAAACCTTTATTTGATTGCTTTAAATTCTTCAAATGAGAATAATAATTTATCATTGTTGTAAGCCAATCCAACTAATTTTGATATACATAATAGGCGTATTAGAAGATATTACTACTATTTTTATCAAGAATTTACAGCATTCAAATTATATATAATTAATGCACTTGACTCAAAATTCATCCCATAAAGCAATGGTTTTAATATAGTTGTGAGTCTCAAACACAAGTTCTTGATTGAGAAACTTCAAGAACTGAAAACCAAGTTTTAATTGAGCTCAATTTTCATATTTCAAAGCATAGAATTACTCAAGTATAATCCAATACAATACTACTTTGACATTGAAATACAAGATTATGATTATTGTTTATTGAAGGACCGGTTCTTTGCTAACATTTCATTTGTGAAGAAAATCAAATGTAAAATCTTTTACAATTTTTTGTGTTTAATATTAATATGTTTGGGCGAATTTCAAATACATTGAAAATATGAAACTTAGGGCCCGTTTGAGGCAGCTTATTTAGTGCAGTGGAGTTTTAAAAACACACCTAGCATATTTGGGTAAACT
>NW_018205232.1:0-627 GCF_001263595.1 Phalaenopsis equestris | reverse complement strand
AGGAATGACAGATACAAAAGTACAAAAGAAAAAAGAAATAAATTTTCTATAACTACAAAATCTGAAAGTGGGAAATGATCTGGAGAGGTGGATCATTATTATTATGAAGGTGATCAAAGACAATCCCTAGCTAGACCTACTAGAAACGGTAAGTTGTCTCATCATATTTAATATACTAATTTGGAATATTTGGGGACTAGTGGATCTTTACTCTCTTGGTAAGTTAAAATTAATGACAAAGATTCATAAAGCTGATACTTTTATTATTTTGAAGCCTATGGTGTCCTAAAATAATGAACAAATCTTGGGTAAATTCAAGCATCAACTCTTTTTTGGCAACTGCTCAAACAAGATCAGATTATTCTAGAGAAAGGATAATACAGTCAACATTATTAATGATGCAGTCAATTCGTTCATCTTATTTTGAGATCAGTGATTTCTCTGGGTGACTTACTGTCTTTTATGTTGGCACTTCTAATCCTGCAAGGAATGATTTGTGGAGTAAAATTAGGAGCAATGGGGTCTTTACTTAAATAAAGGTGGCTGATTGAGGGTGATTTCAACATGATCATGCACAACCCTGAGAAACCAGGTGGCAGAAGAGTTGACACAACTTTGATGGATAAT
>NW_018205231.1:0-627 GCF_001263595.1 Phalaenopsis equestris | reverse complement strand
AGGGGTACAATTTACTATGAAGTTCCCATCTTCCACCTCCTTGGGTCCCAGTACTGCTCCTTCGATTAATCGTAGTGATGGGATCACGGTGTAAAAAGAAACATTTAAAGCCTCCTGTGCTTATTACTTATATAAATATTTTGTTATAAAAAAATATATATAATCTTCTTGAAAAAATCTTACATTTGTACCAAAATGTGGTGAGATCAATCATGAAGCCACTCGTGTCTTTATTATTTATATAAATATTTTCTTAGAGAAATACATTATATCCTTGATAAACTCTTACATTTATACCAAAAGATGGAGACATTATGTCATAACATAATAAAGAAGGGTTGTGAAAGCAAAAATTTCTCCCGTTAGCAAAAATTAAAGCCACTGGGATCTTATTATTTATAAAAATATTCTCAAAAGAAAATATATAATCTCTTTGAAAAACTCTTACATTTATAACAAAAGATAGTGGGCAATAATGTAAAAACTCAATAAATGGCGCTTGTGAAAGCGAAAATATCTATGGGAGGCAATAACAAAGCATTAATGTCACTCGTGTCGTTCAGTATAGATACAAATTCTACAAAAGACCAACCAACATCAGAAATTATAAATAAGCCCATTCCCTTT
>NW_018205230.1:0-627 GCF_001263595.1 Phalaenopsis equestris | reverse complement strand
CATGAGAAATTGTTAGAAGCTTTGTGGGCCTACTGGATAATGCTTAAAACTCCTACTCAGTGTACACCATATGCGCTCGTGTATGGGTCCAAGGTAATATTCTCATTGGAGGTCCAACTACCTTCTCCCAGAGTCACTGTTGCCAACCAAATTGTAGCAGAAGACAACGCCAAGCTTAAACTTGCAAAATTGGAAAACCTTAAATGAAAGTAGTTACAAGTGCAACAGAATTTGGAGCTTTACCAGGCTAAGCTGGTCTAAGCCCATGACAAACTAGTCTGCCTAAGGACGTTCAAAGTTGGTGATATTGTACTTGTTCTCAGAAAACCTATCCTTTCTCATTGCAAAATAACTGGAAAGTTTGAACCTACTTGAGAGGGAACATTCATGGTGGAGAAGATCTATTCAAGAGGATCTTATCAAATAGTGGATTCCCAGGTGAGAGGCCCATGCTACCAATCAACGGACGATACTTAACAAAATATTTTACAACCTAATGTTCTTCAAGATGAATTTTGAAAGTGATACTTGTTCTGATAATGACTATGTGGACAATATGTATAACCGGGTCCAAAAATTTGTAACAAAATTTATTTTAATAAAATAAAATTTAAATTTTCACATCTG
>NW_018205229.1:0-627 GCF_001263595.1 Phalaenopsis equestris | reverse complement strand
TATATATATATATATCTCTCTCTCTCTCTTCTCTGTTTCTGTGTGTTCTACTCATCTTAAAATAAATTTAATAAACAAAAATATAATATCAAAAATTTCATAAAGATAACTTCACCCAATTATTTTTTATAATTTGGTTGTGTGTGGGTTACTTGTAGAGCATAACATTGCAATCAAGAGTTAATAATTTATTTTAGAGTGGAATAGCAATAACATGAGAGTCTCAAATTTGAATTTAAATGAAAAAAAAATAAGTACAATATATGCCTTGGATACCAACCTTCAATAGGATAATGTGCATAATTGATGGAATGATTTAATGGAAAGGACATGGCATAGCAATGTAAGAGGAAGAAGACGAAATGAGATTTTATTTGATATTGTAAAAGTGAATAAAAATGATATGTTTTACCAAAAAGTTGAAATTACACTATCCTCTACTAATTTTAGGTACTAATCATTAATCAAGTTTATTAAGAAATAAAGTATATATCAAGTATAATATAATAGCATAACATAGCAAACTATGATTAATAGAGGCTGGGGAGCTTTGTCTACATTATATCTTATCACTCCTCTAAAAGAATTTTAAGCTAAGTTTGATGAGCTATTTTGTATTGTCATTGG
>NW_018205228.1:0-627 GCF_001263595.1 Phalaenopsis equestris | reverse complement strand
TTGCTATAATGGCTAGTGTTTTTTCTATTTTTTTTGTTTTTTTGCAGGGATTTTAAAAATTAAATATTTTCTATGAAAAATCATAAATACAACATAAAATAAGAATGAAATTGAAGTTTACTTCTTTACTTGAATTTAAAATTTGACCGAATTAATCAAATTACACCATTCATTAATATAAAATAATCCACTACTAATAACCTTTATACATACATATATATAAATATATATATGAACGCCCTTCTGGATATAAGCCAATGATATAATGAGAGCATTCATTCATTCATCACCTGATTCCAAAAGAACATGCTTGATGTGTGGGATCTGAAGCCTGTAGTGACTCATGCTGCTATAACTCAAAAGCTGAAAGAATTACCTTTATACTTTGGGTCTGCAGCAGTAGAATATATGGGTTGAGTTGTTGGAGATGATCGACAAACATATATCAACCAAGAAGTATTACTCTAACCCCACTTCTTCTAAAGTAGAATATTCAACCCATCACCTGCAGAAAAGGGCTCCTTAAGGCGATAGGTAGGGACCGAGAGGTGACTCAAGCCCTTCCGCTAGTTCATGAAATGAAGACACTCGGCCACCTAGGGATCATAGAGTGACCGATAGAACATA
>NW_018205227.1:0-627 GCF_001263595.1 Phalaenopsis equestris | reverse complement strand
AAAAAAAAAAGGGACCTGAAGAGAAACTGGCGGTTGAGGTTGGAGACCTCTATAGTATCCATATCGATGACGTCGATTTTAGGAAATCCAGCAAGAGCGAGGTCCTTTAGGAGTTCGCAGCCGAGCCCACCGGCTCCCACCACCAAAATTCTTACAAATTCCCCAATCTCCTGTCGAAGCTGCACAGAATCCAATAACCAGTAAACCATGCCGGATTTTTTTTAAAACAAGGCTAGAATCGGGAGGAGGAGGAACGGGATGAAATTACCTGAGGGCTTGGCTCGAAGCCGGGACCAACGATGTTGCCTGGGCGGGCAAGGAGTTTGTCAAGATCCCTCCATCTCGCCGGCTCGGCGAAGGAGTTTGCCATTGGATACTTCCTCCGCCCTCTGTAGAGGGCTAAAACCCTCCGAGAACAGTGGGGGAAAATGGTATGGGAAGCACGGGGTAGCGAAGCTCTTTGCCTGCTTTTTCGGCCTCAATGAAATCTCCGGTGAGAAGAACGAACCAATGGTTCTGCGCTGGCAGGACCGTCCGATCATTTACCATTGGGGCTTTAAGTTCGTAAATCTAACATGCCAAGATTGATATCATGCAAGGGCTGTTTAAATACATAGCACCGAAGTA
>NW_018205226.1:0-627 GCF_001263595.1 Phalaenopsis equestris | reverse complement strand
GTAAGTTGAAATTTTTATTAATTCTACTGAAGTCAAAGCAAAGATGAATTGGCCAAACTGTAATAAAATCACAAAGATTCACAATTTTGTTAAGCTAGTTGTTATTAGGGAAAAATTGTTGAGATTTTAAAAAATATTGTTGCACACGCGAGTAAACTGATCCAAAAATCATTCAAATAATACAATGAACAGATTCCTATGAACAAATTTGTTAGAAACACAACATTATTTCAGTTCAGCTCCTAGTTTTATCATTCCTTTTAATATAGATGGAATAACATTTATAATGATGCCTTATATCATAGATTTAGGATATGCTTTGTGGTAACATGGCAGGGCCATCCCTTATACTTAACAAAAAACTCAAAATACACTAAAAGAATAATTGTACAAAACTTAAAATTGATTATTGTTGTTTTTTCTTTAAAGTTCGAGAGACACGATCTTTATGAAGTTCAAAGTGAAGTTTTTACAGATCATAAATGATTAAAACATATTTAAATCCAAAAGAGATGAACTAAAAATAAAGATACTGATTTGAGATAATGAAGAATTATAAGCTGCAGATTAGTACCACCAAGGTAAGATTAATATAATGATAAATGCATTGACCAAAATGTCTTTAAC
>NW_018205225.1:0-627 GCF_001263595.1 Phalaenopsis equestris | reverse complement strand
ACTTATAGTGAATTTTTATAACTGGGTCAGACCCCTTTTTCCTTTACTGGTTTTTCATGTAAAAATTTCTAGTATCATCACAAGTTGATTCTCTTTCATCTGAATGTGTGTCGAATCCTCGTGCAACGCTAAGAAAATAATCTATTACTCTACCGTCGCGAATCTTCTAGCACACATTAATTCTAATGAGCTATATGTTTGAAACTCTAAACATTTTAAATCACATTGGCTTATTTTGTAAGATTATTGAATAACAATAGATGATGAAAATAAATTCATCATTAGTGAATATCATATCAAATCATCAAGTAAATCTAATAAGAAGTTGAAAAACAAATATAAGTTTATTGGTCTTCCAAGCCTAAAAAAAATCATGAATAATACATTAAAATATATATTTCCACGTAAAATATAAATTTAATGTTTCAAAGAAGAATCTTAATTATCTTTCCATAAGCTGTGCTGCACTTCGAACTAAACTAAGAAAAGCAAGCTACATTTTATTAATCCTATATAATTATTGCATTTTAGTGCACCTTTAAACAATTATTTATGATATAGTGCTGAGAACAATTATGAGTTAAAGATTCTTCTACACTCGTATAGAATAACTACTTTCATTTTTGT
>NW_018205224.1:0-627 GCF_001263595.1 Phalaenopsis equestris | reverse complement strand
CCAAATCAGTGAATCTGCATCCTCTAATTCATACCCCTCACTCCTTGATCATCCAAATATTCTTTTTTTCTTCATATACCCAATAATTCAAATAATTAGGCCTAACCTCTATTAGATATAATTAAACCTTTATCTTACCAAATTAGGCTTAAGTACATCTTAAACCTTAACTAGGTCTAACTTTCATTAGACCTAATTAAACCCTTAACCCTTAAATTAGGCTTAATTACATTTTAAACCCTAATTTGGTGTAAACGCTATTGAACTTAGTTAATCCCTTAAGCCTTACTTAAATTAGGCTTAATCGCATTTTAAACCTTAATTAGTTCTAAACCTCATTAGACCTAATTAAACCCTTTAGCCTTACCTAAGTTAGGCTTAAGTACATTTTAGATTGTAATTAGTTCTAAAACCTATTATATCTAATTAAACCTTTAAGACTTCCTTAAATTAGGCTTAAACAAACATTTAACCTTAATTAAGTCTGACCCATATTAAACTTAAATAACTTTTTAAGCCTTACTTAAATTAGGCTTAAGCAAATCTTTAATCTTAATTAGGTCTAACCTCAATTAGACCTAATTAATACATTAAGCCTTAATTAAATTAGGCTTAATCAACCTTAAA
>NW_018205223.1:0-627 GCF_001263595.1 Phalaenopsis equestris | reverse complement strand
CTTTAAAATAGTTTAATTAATGTTTATTATCATAATCATTTGTATTATGTTTTTTTAATATGTAGCCTAAGGATGGGGTGGCTGTCGTGTAGTTTCCAGGCAAGGACGAGATTTTTGTACATTTGCTACAATTGATCGAACAATTTTGTAGACGATTCATCGGTAAGTTGATTTTTATTTGCATATTTTCCTAAGTTACAATATTAATTACATTTTCTTCGCAAGTCTTCTATGTGAGCATGTAGGGATGATCTTATGGATGCTATCAGCCATATTGTGATTACTTGATCCACCATCAATTAGGTTCTTACAAACAAGTACCTATCGAATGAACATGTCGATGCATTTACTATTCTTCTAAAGGAAAAGAGGAAAAAAACTCCACACTTGTACATATCTTTCTTGTATGTATCCCCATTGTACTGGGTAACTACACAGTGTATTGTTCTGTCTATTATTAATAGACAATATATCATTCTTTTTAATTTTAAAGGATATATCTTTTGTAGAGTTGAGTTCAAGGAAATGGCGACTATTTGACTCACAACCCAAAAAATATCATAAGGAAATCACTCATGAAATTTTAAGTAAATCATTATTTTATGCTTCAATACATGTTTTGGTTAC
>NW_018205222.1:0-627 GCF_001263595.1 Phalaenopsis equestris | reverse complement strand
AAAACTATGTGGATTAATTGAATATGAAGATATTCATCAAGAAAAAAGAAGTAACGGACATCTTATCAATGAATTCAGGTGTCATTATTTGTGATAGTATTTTGTAGAAAGGCCAAAACAATAAATTCTTTCCTTCAGAAAAAAAAATATTTAGAATCTTTCAATAATCATTACAAGTGTTCTTATTGTCATCCACTCCGTGAAACAGGTGATTACCAAAATGATGAACTTTTGTTGTTGTTGGTTATGATGAAGTGTCTTTCGATATTGATTCCATTGAGTGAAAGCTCTGGTTTTGCATAAAAATACAAGTTTTGTTGGTGGAATATGAGCGAGATTAGAATGTATTTGATAGTTGTTAAAGTTTCGTGTAAAATTTAATACATTTTGTTTTATCATAGCCTTGTAGAATCTTAGCTTTAAGGTTATGAGGTGTTCCGTCCTTAGCAAAATTAATGCTAGTTAGAGCATGTTGAAAATTAATGCTACTTAGAGCTTGTCACTTAGGGTTTTATCTACAGTTATAGATACTTGTTATGCTTTTTAGTGCCCTCCTTTTTGTTTTTTGGGTATACTTACCGATCTGAGTACGTGTCGTGTGTGTGTGTGTGTGTGTGTGTGTGTGTG
>NW_018205221.1:0-627 GCF_001263595.1 Phalaenopsis equestris | reverse complement strand
ATTTAGCATGAATTGTTCTATATAATACTAATTTGAATTTAAATTTAATGATTTTCAAACCTATTCATAAATTATAATAAGCATTTTATTAAACAGATTTTTATAATGCATTCAAAAAAATGGAAGTCTTATTTTATTATTCTTATTTTTGTAGCATGAGCTTATATTTTAGTGATAAACCTCATGATTAATATCTTATTTAATTGTAAATTAATGTGTCAAAATATTCTTTAGATTATTTATATGATGCTATTTTTACTAATTTAAGTGTTCAATTAGTCTATCATTTTCTTAAACAAGAGCTGAATAATCATTTAAAATGGATTTTTTTTAAAAAGAATTTTGAGAATTAAATTGATATTTTTATAATTTCTAGAATTAATATTACATGAAAGGATCATTTTGATTTTTTTCTTAAAGTGAACAAGTAGGACTTATTTTCATGACATTGTTTTTTTGACAGGGAAAATAGGCCTTTAATTTATAAAAAAAGAAAAATAAAATAGAATATAATAAACGAACATTTACTTACATATCACCTATACTCATTAGCACCTATATTCTAATAACTACATGTAAACCACCTTATTTTTGCATGAAAGAAAATGCATTTAAATTTTTTTTTTT
>NW_018205220.1:0-627 GCF_001263595.1 Phalaenopsis equestris | reverse complement strand
TAAGAGAATATAGTTTCTCCACCTTTCTTCATTGTTTTAGAGTAAGTTTGGTTGGTCACGTCTAGGGCATATCAATGTCCAGGGGCATGCGACTCTTGTCTCGATAGCTTAAGCCTCTACACCACCAGTGTTGGTGTTGCTTGTTGTGACGCACCTTCTGTTATGAGGGGATCGTGAGCAAGGGTCACCGATCTCGAAGACCTGGTATATATCCTAGAATGAGTTCGGAAAGCTTCCCTCATATCTTAAATCTCCCTTCTCATCGCTTCTCTCAACTCATTGATTTGTTTTTCGCATTCTCTCTGGTGCAATCCATCGTTCTCAGGGGGCGTTCTTCAAGAAAATGGGATCTTTGTGAAACTTGCGTATGAACTCCATGTTTGTCGTATCTTTCAACATATTAAATCTTTTTAGGACGTAAAGTCTCGTATTATTCATGGGTATATACATTTTGGCCAAAAACCCAATAATGCAGGAAGTTTGCGGTGAGGAGAGAGTGAGTGGAAAGGTCTCAAGTGACGGTTCTTAAGGAAGAACTAGATAGCGAGAGACAAAAGAGTTCTTTGGAAAAAAAATATGGAATCCCTCAAGAAAGTGAGATAAGAAGCAAGAAGATAGAGAGAGAGA
>NW_018205219.1:0-627 GCF_001263595.1 Phalaenopsis equestris | reverse complement strand
TGCATTTTATTTGGTGCATTTACATATACATACCCTCCATTTTTTATGTATTTACATATATAACATTTAAATTTAATTTTTTAATTTATACCATCTAATTTTTTTATGTCACATAAAAATATCACCATTTTAATTTAAAAAAAAAAGTAAAAAAAAACATATTTTCATATGTAAATAATTTTAAAATGTAGATAAATACATAAGAATATTTTTTAATTAAATAATATTTTTAAGTAAATGATATTTTAAATAATTTAATGCCGCATTACACGCCGACGCTGTTTGATCGCACTTGGATTAAAGAACTATATCCTCTTAATCCGTTGATCCAATCAAATATTATTTTAAGGAATTTAAAATTAAAATATTTTTTTTTTATCTCTGAAATCACTTAATTTCTTATCCCTATTAAATGCAATTAGGTGATTTTCTTTCCTTTTATTGTAAAAATTTAAATCATATTATTCATTTTTTTATTAGATTATTTCACTCTAATTTTTCTTAAATATGATTATTAATTAATTTTCACTTCCCATAAATTATTTCACTCTAATTTTCTCAAATTTAATGGAATATTAATGAAATAAATAATTTGAATATGGTTAAATTTATAAAATGTTTTTTTTT
>NW_018205218.1:0-627 GCF_001263595.1 Phalaenopsis equestris | reverse complement strand
TTTTTGTAAATTCAACCACTCTTTGATATATTTAAGAGGTTGGATTGAATTCGTGTTTTAGTTTAGTGGTTTTTTGTTATTATTATTTTGGCTTTCCTAGTGTAATTTCTTGGTTGGTTTGGTGATTTGGTGCTGCTTGCACCTGATTTGAGTGTGATATGAAAGTGTCTATTCATTCGGTTTCTTTATATAGATGTTCCTACTAGATCTTTGCCTTTTACTAGGATTTGAGTATTGAGCTTTGATGAATGCCAACCTTTCCTTAAAAATTCAACCGCTTTCTGAATATATTTTATATATTTGGAAGACTGGACAACATTTTATGTCTTTTTAGCACGTAAGTTATGAGCTCTTTGGTTTTTTGTTTTATTTCCTCTGCTTCTACTTTTGTCTTGTTTTTTACTAGTGTTTCTTCTGCTTTTACTTTGCCTGGTATTTGCTATTCTTTTCGTTGGTTCTTCTTCTTCTTTTTGCAGCTTTGTTCATGTACCTTTATGGTGAAATTTGTTCTTGTTTCAACTTTTTGTTAATGTTTTTTGTGGAAGGATTAGAGGCTATTTTCATTTGAAGATTTTGTGTCTCTCATTATAACTATATATATATATATATATATATATCAAAATTTAA
>NW_018205217.1:0-627 GCF_001263595.1 Phalaenopsis equestris | reverse complement strand
CATCATTTAAGTGAAATACATATTTTCATGCTTAGGTAAGATGACATATTATGTAAAAATTGAATCTTAGGTGTTAGATATGTAAATACATGAGAATCGAATGACCTGCACATAAATCTTCCTTAAAAGAGAAACCATAAAAGCAGAGATACCGCTGTCTGATTAAGCAGCACACCTGAGCGCGAAATCACAGACGATGTTCTTTAGAACGATCTCCGGCTATCGCAGAGGCAGAGTACTCTCTTTCGCTTTCTAAGGTGTTTGGGGCATTTCTTCGAGCATCTTGTTGGTGGAAGAAAGATGGGGAAAGTTGGGATGAGGGACGGGGAATCAGGTCGCCGCATCGTCGAGATGCGGAATCGAGAAGTTGGGGCAATTTCTCCGCGGTCGTTCTCCCGTCGCGCAGCCGCTTCTTTGGTTGGTTTATTCTGTTATAATCTTTCTCCACATTGCTTCAGCCATGATTCGCTTTAATTCTGTAAAATTTGACTTTTGGATAGTTTTTCATGCATAGATTCATGGCTTCAAGGTGTTATGAGCGTAAATTTCGAATTTTTCGTGTTGGATATGTAAATAGATAAGAATTGTTTGGTATGTATGTAATTTTCACCTTTTTGAGAGAAAAAA
>NW_018205216.1:0-627 GCF_001263595.1 Phalaenopsis equestris | reverse complement strand
CTTGTGCTTATCCAGATAAGCCGTTTATCTGGAAAAACGGATCGTAGGGTTCGAACCGCGTTCCGCGTTTAGTGTAAAAAACTAACAGTGTTTTCGGATAAACTGTTCAAACACAGTTTCCAAACAGAGAGACGGCATCGCAGCAGATTTGCTGTCCCAAATGAAGCCTAAAACAAAATCATAGATTTGAGATATGAAATTGAAACTTTATGTTTTTTTCTGTTTTCTTTACCTCTTATTCAATTACCGTTGTTAGTTTAGTTAATATATTTGTTTGTATTGTCATTTTTTGCTTGTATTATTAGAGCTTGACTATAATTCTATTTTATTTTTTAATCAACATATCAAGACAACGATTTGAAACTTTTGATATAAATTTCAAGGAAAGCTTACAAGTCGAGTATAATGACACTTCACAAAATTTATTTATACACATATACAAACACGTGCTTAATCTTCATGAGTGCTTTGTTATTACACTTTGATGCTTTCATCTTCTAATAATTTGCTTTCTATTATAATTAAAGGATAAATGGCTCTTTAATTGATATTTTGTTCATTTGGGTTTATTGTGATATAGTTTACTTCTATAAAACAGGTCTTTTCCAATGTAATTTTCTTTTCACT
>NW_018205215.1:0-627 GCF_001263595.1 Phalaenopsis equestris | reverse complement strand
AAAACCAAGTGGAAGAAGTTAGAGATGATGTGGTAGAAATTGATGCACCTTAGATTAATGTAAATACATATAATTTTGCTGAGATGATGAGTACGGCAATTCAGATGATTAAGAGCTCTCAGACTCAGACTAGTTTAAGCGAAGCAAGTCAGATAGACAAGTATTTGAAATTATTTCAAGATATGACATCACCTCACTTTTTTGGAGAAGTCCATTTGATTTTAAGAACGCGTTGCTAAAAATGAAAAAGATTTTAGATGGATTATCAAGTCCACAAAAGAGGAGAGTTGCACTTGTTATTTTTTCCTTAAAAGAAGAAGAAAGATGATAACGAGGAAAATTGTAGGAGAAATTTAGGGATAGAGTCAGTCGTATGATGCAGTGGAACAATTTTATAAACACTTTTAGAGACTGTTTCATACCACCGTCATTCATAAGAGACATTAAATTAATTCTTTAAGGAAAACAACAGCTTTATATGTTTGACCAGAAGAATTTAGTTAACAAAAGGACTACTGATGATAGCTACTATGATTGTAGTTTATTTGTACTGCTTTTATTTGGGTAGTGATATGTACTAATATATACTGGCTGAGATATTGTCTATAGATTTTGTTGTTAATTTTT
>NW_018205214.1:0-627 GCF_001263595.1 Phalaenopsis equestris | reverse complement strand
ATATATATATTTTTCGAGATTTAGTTTTCATTTTCTCTCCCGAAAAAAAAGAAACTTTTATCCATCGCTCGTCAAAAAATAAAAACGATAAAAAGGCATTCGGAACTATTTTTCTTGTGTAGCAGCCTAATTAAACTTGCAATTGTCATTTTAAAAACAATGGCAAGTGAAATATATATCTGGTTTTTCTTTGGATAAGTATGCGAGCGGAGTTTCAAAAAGCTCGCAATACGATGCAAAGTTGCATCACGTTTCTTACATTTAATTTAGGGTTAAAAAGAAAAACTGGTAAAACCTACCCACGAGCACGTCCTCACCGACCAGTACCGTCAAAAAAAAAAAAACAGTGAATTTCCACATTGTCCTGAAATATGGCCGTCCAAAAAACTCAGAAATTTCTTTTTTTCAAAAAGGTAAATAATACGTGTAATTAAAGTTAGTAGTCTCATTATCAAAGGCTACACCTCAATCACTTCACTATATTGTAAATATATTATGAAATTTCTACCTTGCTTTTTCTATCAGTCTCATCCCACCTACAAATCACACGAGCACGTCCTACTCCGATCCCAACTGAAAATAAGGAAGCTCATGTTTCTCGACGGGATCACAGCCTATAATAACCTC
>NW_018205213.1:0-627 GCF_001263595.1 Phalaenopsis equestris | reverse complement strand
TTTTGATATCTAGGGTTTCTGGAATAGCGACTATTTAAAGGCCGGCTTCCGAAAGCGATGCCTCTCCATCACCTATCCGCCTCTTTTCTTCTTTCTTCTTACCCCGTCCAGCTCAAGCCCTTCTTCTTCCTCACCTAATCTCTTCCATCTATTGCGTATCTCTACTTCTTCTCGACAATCGCCTTCTTCAAAAGCCTCAATGACGAAATAAAACGCAGACGGGCGGTCTGAATCTGATGCCGTGTTGATTGTCTGCAATTTCTTGTCCTATTTAAATGGCTTCCGAGAGGTTCCCCTTTTTTACTTATGATTTTTCTTTCTTTTCTTTCCTTTAAGTGTCTGCAATAGCACAGATTCCTTCTTCTCTGAGATATTAATTTAGATCATGGCAATCTAACTTCATTTTTAAAAATTTGATTCAAAATAAAATAAGGAATTTATCTTTGAAGAACGAAATTGGGATTTAGCACTTGTTACACTCTTCTCAAGTATATTATTGATTGGGGAGATATAATAGGTGCTGAAATCGAATCATGATTGGCTTACCAGCGCATTGCTTGCTTTTCAATCGCTTTGGCGTTAAATGGTCCGATCAAAATTTTTACTACTTTGAGAAGGTTTTTTTTT
>NW_018205212.1:0-627 GCF_001263595.1 Phalaenopsis equestris | reverse complement strand
TATATATTGCTATAACTTTCATATTTTCGTGCATGGACATCCCTCAATTTTTTAACTTCACATAAAAAATATGTAATGCATAAATTTATTATATCAAAATGCTATATGTTGATATAATAAATTTTCTTCAAATTCGTCGTCAAGGTCTAAGCCCCCTTCACATTATGAATGATAATTTATTTATAATTTTAAATTTTATTTTTTTCAATAATTTTGGTTTAAATGTCAAAACTATGGAATGGACTTTGTTGATTTCTCGGATCATAAATGTTTAGAATCAAATTATTTTTATTCGTTGAATTTCCTTAATTGAGACACGAGTTTTAATAGTGAGCAAAAATTTTAAGATAATTTGGCGTTTCAATTAATATCTTTGAGTTTTTAATCATGCTTGAGTCAAAGTTGGCTCGCAAATTGAGTCAAAGTTAGCTCGAGGCCAGTTTGCTCTCACATTGAGCTAAACAGACGAGATATTTTTTCACGCAAGCCCTAGTTGGCATACAAGTCAATCTGACACAAAGCTATATCAAGTTAAGACATCAAACAATAGGCCATTACAAAAATACTTGCCTAAATACCACATCTTTATGATAAAAAATTAATTTCGATCGTGTCATTGGGTTTTGG
>NW_018205211.1:0-626 GCF_001263595.1 Phalaenopsis equestris | reverse complement strand
TTGGAGAGAGTACTGATGTATTTATGACTGAATCAAATACATTTACTGTTACTAGTTATATTTATATCACTGCATGTCCATAATTTATTGTTCCATTGAATTTTATTCATATTGTAGGAAAGACATGTATAATCAGCGTTTTTTAAATTATCATAGATGTTGAATATTATATAACTATATTGCAGTTATACAAATGAGAGTGAAATAATCATTATTAGATAGTTATTCTTATAGTATGCCTGCATGTGTATGTTTGGTTATGACGGAGTTCACCCCATCATGGTATTAGCGGGGAACGTTAAGCTAACTATGCAAGTGATTGGAAAAGGATCTTGATATTGATGCATGGTGCTCCTGTGATGGCTGTATACATATTAAAATGATATTAATATGCAAACGATACATTAGGATATAATGAATGTTTAAAATTACATTGAATGATCATATTAGATAACACAAACCTTCAAATGCTCTTCGACTGATTTATATGAAGTTTAACTAGCATGCATATTATTCTTTTTTCATTGTTTTATCATAGTTTAAGAGTATGAGTACTCATTGGCTATGATTAGCTACTATTGTTTTAAATTGCATTTCAGGTTTAACTATTTGATTAAAAGATGAAC
>NW_018205210.1:0-626 GCF_001263595.1 Phalaenopsis equestris | reverse complement strand
CGGGCTCGGGAGGAGTCGCGACTGGGAAGAAGAGGGGGCTGCGCGGGTTTCGTGTGCGTGGTTAGGGCTTAGGAATTTTGGTTTTTTTTCTTTCACTTCTTTTTTATTTTAACATTAATATTTCACTTAAACTTCACTGATTCGAGCACAATTCGATATCCCACGAAACCATATTGAAATGGATATCTTTCCTAGCTAAAATTGACATTTCGAACGCGGCAGCGTGGTCTGTTTCATCATTCAGGGTCGTTCAGACAACTTCGTCGACAATCAGGTCAGAAATGAGTCAAATTCTATTTTCTTCAAATTTTGGGTTCGTGATCGATCTTTTTGGAATTTTTTTTTAGTTTTGATTAATGATAAATTATTTACGGGTGTAGAAGATGTAAATTTTGGTGTTTTTGTGCGTGAACGTACAATTTACGGTGTTCGTGTATTGTGAATACGCACGAAAGTCACATTGGGCTTCCTAAGTCTTTTAAATTTTATGGGAACTCTCTTTGGGCCTCCACATGTTGGTCCTTATCCCTTGCAACTAAGAATTGAGTGCTTGAGACCACTCATATGAGGCCTCACAAAAAGAGCTAGGAGGTGGTTTGAATTTCTAAAAGGGCGGGTCCCATCAC
>NW_018205209.1:0-626 GCF_001263595.1 Phalaenopsis equestris | reverse complement strand
GGGCAGCTTATAAGTGTGGGGGTGTTTTTGAAAACGCAGCGAAACCGTTTGGATCACACGTTTTGCCTACTTATCCAAAAATGCGGTATCTGTTTTACACTAAACGCAGACTGCTGGTTGAATCCCGCAGTCGACCCGCGGGCCACGTTTAAATAGATTTTAACTTTACACGATCTAAGTGGTTTTAATTGTAAGCGTTTGGGTAACTTTACATTGGGCAGAATCAAATCTTTTTTTCAGATGAATGAATCATATATATAAATAAGATAATATTAAAAAATAAAATAGATAATATATTATTTAAAATAAAATATTTTCATTTTATTGTGAGCTATGAATTAAACAATAACTAAACATTTTTGACTTATTTTGCATTTCTTTTTCTAAATAAATTAACATTCTTTGTCCATTCTTTAATTTATAAGATAAGATTTGATTGTTTTTTATTTTGTTTTCTCTAATATATGATATGTACATATTAAATCTAATCTTTATGGCATTTTATTGTTCACCATGAATATGACTTATATGTTAATAGATCAGATCCTCTCTTCTTAGCTAGAAGCTAAATTGCATAAAATTTTGGAGCTTTCTTTTAAGATCGTATTTATAATTACTTTATGATT
>NW_018205208.1:0-626 GCF_001263595.1 Phalaenopsis equestris | reverse complement strand
AACCTTGAACATAATCTGATTCCGCCCCCTCTATTCATGGATGTGTTATTGATTGAAGTTGACCAAGTTTTCAATTGAGAAACTATGAAGAAATGAGCAAAATCAAGGAAGCAAGGATGAAATTCAGCAAACATAGAAAGTAGAAAATAACAAGGGCTTGTGCGGGTCATTCGAGAAGGCTACGCTGCGGATGAGCTTTGCTTTCAAGCTACAATATCAGCAAACAGGAGTAATAGCAATTGGCAGGCCCGGGCAGGCCAGCTAGCGTGAAACAAAGGTAGGGGACCGAACGTAGCCCACCAAACCGGCCCCACAAACCCAATCCTGGCAGAAAATCAACGGTCCAATTAAAATGAGCTCAGATAGGAGGCAGGCCCAGAACCCCACACGGATGCTCCCACTCTGAGCCCATATATTTAATAAAAGATGCTACGGCTGCCTAAAATAGCTATCGTATCGGATGACATGAGATACGCACATGTTATGGGTCATTCATTCAATGGCTATTCTTTTCTCACAAAGTATTTCCCCATTTAATGATGTGCGCCCCCAACAAATCCGATGTTGCTGTACCATATCTTAATACTACGCCACCCAACAATATATATATATATATATATATATAT
>NW_018205207.1:0-626 GCF_001263595.1 Phalaenopsis equestris | reverse complement strand
CCTGTGAGCACAATATCATCGACATAGATGATAAGGATGGCAATTTGGCCACTAGAAGAATGTGGAAAGAAAAAAGTATGATCTGATTTGGCCTGAGAGAACCCATGGTCCACTACCACCTAAGTTAACTTGCAAAACCAAGCCCGAGGGGATTGGTTCAATCCGTAGAAGGATTTCCGCAGTTAACACACTTATCCCCCAGAAAAACTAGGGTCAAAGCCCGGAGGCAAAAACATATACACCTCAATGAGATCGTCGTTAAGAAATGGATTCTTCACATCCAGTTGGAGTAAGGGTCAAACAAAATTCACAGCAAGGGACAAACAGAACTCGAATGATGTTTGGTTTAACAGCTAGAGCAAATGTGACGCGGGGCTCGAAGGAGGACTGGTCGATCCTAAAGTGACGGGGGTGCCACCAACTCCTTCCTCTTCCCTCCTTTCCTTTTCCCTCCTTTCCCTTTTTCCTCCTTTCTTTTTTTCCTTCCTTTCATTCTTTCTTATTTTCCTTCCTAACACTTTCCAATTTTAAAACCTTTCCTAAAACTAAAATATAATTTGTATTCCCCCTTCTTATTTTAAAATCCTTCCTTATTTTAAATCATTTCCTATTTTAAACCCTTCCTA
>NW_018205206.1:0-626 GCF_001263595.1 Phalaenopsis equestris | reverse complement strand
TAAGGATTGTACGGCCCATTTTCCAAAATAAATGGGCCTTTAACCGACCAAAAACTGGAAATGTGATAAATGGACCCCTCAATTTATGTTATTTTATATTTTTACCAATATTGATAAATGTGTTCTTCTCATTGGTCAATGTTACCTTTGCCATTTCTATTTGTCGGACTCAATGGTGTAAAAGAGTCAAGTCGAGCTCAAGCTCCTCTTGAAACTGTGCGAGTGCTTGATTCATTTAATCGAGTTTGAGCTTGAGCTTGAACTCGAATTTATGTCTACGTGTTTGAACAGGTTCCAAAGCCAGCTTGTTTATTATAAATGAGAGAAAACGAAGTTAACTTTAGCCACGGTTATAATAGAATGAATAATTAAGAAATAATAAAAAAAAAAATTACTTGATATAAAATATAAAATATTATTTTCAAACATATTTGAAAATTTAAAAATACATTTTTAAAATTTAATATTTTATGAATATATTTTATATTAATATTTTTTTAATTGAGCATGCTCACAAGTTAAAGAGTCGAGACAATGCTGGGTTGAGCTTGGCTCACTTAGATCCAGAATAAATCTCATTACTTTTAAATTTATTTTAAAATGGATATTATTTCACCAATTAATAT
>NW_018205205.1:0-626 GCF_001263595.1 Phalaenopsis equestris | reverse complement strand
TACTTGGATTCTTCTAACATGACCGCACAGTTACTCCATATTGGTTATAGGATACATTTTCCATAAATATAGCACAAAGATAACTTGAATTTACTCTCTCATAATAACATCTACATAAAAATGATGTCCCCTTGAGTTCTTTTTTCTTGTTTACATAAAATGTTAATTAATCAGATTATACCTTGATCTTTTTCCCTGTATTTATGTTGATGATGAAGTCGCCCTTTTTTATAATACCTTCATAGATTCTATCACACACACAAAAAAAGATCTAAACATCAGCATTTCATGTTTAATAATGAAAGTAATAAGTTAGAAAATGGGCAACGAAAATGAAAAAAAAAACAAAAGAAAGTTAGAAAACCTTAAATAGGTCAATTGGCCAAAGCGACCCTCTTCCAATTTGAAAGCCAGAGCAACAAGAGGTCCAGCAGGATTTCCAGATAACCGAACCTTCGACAAAGAATTAAGTATTAAAAAAACAACTAACTCACAAAATAACATTTTCAAAAAAAATGCGCAAGTAAAGCAGTGCATGTATAGAAAACAATATGCACCTTGACTTCAGACTGATCCTGGTCCAGTGCATGATTTTCAACTTCAGTGGGACAGGGCAAAAAGTTAAC
>NW_018205204.1:0-626 GCF_001263595.1 Phalaenopsis equestris | reverse complement strand
AGAAAATGCGCGCGTTTGATAGGCTATTAATAATGGATTTAGGTAATGATTTTAGCCAAATGCCATTTTTATATTTCTTAAATCCGACGTTTAATTAAATCAAATTATTTGCTTATTTCGTTCATTTCGTGATTTAAATTTGGATTTATTAAATCTAATTATTAATAAATTTAACTTAGAAAGAAAGTGCTTAGAAATTTATGCTAAACACATTATTTCAATTTAACAATATATGAATTTGATAAATCAGAATTTATAGGATTTATTAAAATGTAATTAATTTAAATCTTACTTGCAACTAAATATCACCTAAATATGAATATAGTCAAACTCGTTTATTTATATTCATGAATGTATTTATTTGTTGTTCTGCAAGTAACTTGTTAAATGCTTAATATCAATCTCCGTAATAGCTAATATCATATATGATAGATTATTTTACTAAAATTTATTTTGGTAGAATTTATTTAATCATTAGTTTAATATTAATATGTTCTTATTAATAATTAATAAAAATTTTTACAGTATTAGTTAAATTGATAGTACAAGTTTCTTCAATGTTCATTCTCTATCTTAGAGTTCATTTTTGTGAGAAAATATATATTATAGAAATTAAATGAGATAAC
>NW_018205203.1:0-626 GCF_001263595.1 Phalaenopsis equestris | reverse complement strand
GTCGCATGGATCTAATGAGTAATCTTGCTGGTCTCAAGGCCCCTTCTCCTACATTATCGAGCTCGAGGGGTTCCCATCAAACTCTTCTGACTACCTAAAGAAAATCGGCATGAGACTGCTCAAGATTATTGTGGACATTGATCACCTCTTTGTCGCTTGGGAACTTCACAGCTGCATGGTAGGTAGAGATAACGACCTTGAAAGAATTAAATAGGGGATGAACAAAGATATCATAGGTGGCAAGTAAACCACTATGAAGTCCACCATGTTGGTGAACTGCTTGTTTTTTTCTCCCTGGGTAATCGATGAAGCGATAGTACCTAACACCTCCTTCCTCGTACTAGAAAAACCATAGAGTATCTCAGTTGCAACTATTATTTTTTCACTCCTAATACGCATCTTATAGAACACCAGTTGGAATAGGATGTTCATGGAGCTACCAGTGTCGATGAGGATGCTAACAATTTGATCATTGGCAATCAAAATGGTCACGATGATAGCTTCATTATAAGGATTACCCTTTGAAGGCAAGTCTTCAATGGTTAAGAATATGAGAGGATGTGAGCTATGTTAGGGTGTGAGGGTGGTTGTGCATATCTCTCTTGACCAAAGCATCCTAAGGCTAG
>NW_018205202.1:0-626 GCF_001263595.1 Phalaenopsis equestris | reverse complement strand
TTTTTTTTTTTTTGCAATGCCATAAAACTGTTGTGTATAATTGCTTCTGAGGCGTTTGCATTCATACCACTTAATTCCTATGTATTCACATCCCTATCTCCCAAATTTTACAATTTTTACATTTATAACACCCCAAATATTTCATATCGCACAAAGAATATAGACGTATTTTTTTTCTATGTACCATTTATTGCTAACCGATAGTGGTAAACTATAGTGCTGTGAGAAATTACTTGAGATGAAGATTCAAAGATGTGAGAGTCAAATAGGACCCGAGATTTGACGATATTACAAGATGAAAAAAGAACACTACACAACAAATGAGTGTACAGGCCGAAAGAAGTGTCAGATGGTAGCAGACACTACAAGACATAACTTGTTGTGGAGTGGTTTCGATAAAAGGAAGGCGTGGACTACACTGAGTTTTTTCTCCTGTGGTGAAGATGACAAATGTAAGAGTTGTGTTGAGTTTGATAGCAGAAGAAGATCTACGTCTTGAACAGATGAATGTAAATAAAATCTTTTTTTTACATGAAGATCTGAAAGTGGAACTATACAGATGCAACAGTCAGGTTACGGGGTTCCAAGGAAAGAAAATTTGGTCCAGATTGAAGAAGAGCCTCTAT
>NW_018205201.1:0-626 GCF_001263595.1 Phalaenopsis equestris | reverse complement strand
TTTGTAAGCAAGTTGGGCATGATAGATATCTATGCATTAACTTGAGGTGATGTTGGATTTTTAGGAATGTATATTTTTATTATTTTCTATTTATAAAATTTCCTATTGTTGAAAATGTTTGTTTTCTTATTCTAGCATGGGAAACTTACGGTTGGCTTACCTAATTTTGCAACCTTTAGCTGCTTTTTATCTTGTAAACATTACTTATGAAATTGAAAGGAATAATTATGTTTTCTCTCCCAAAAACTACAGTAACAATGAACCTAATGACATTTTTATCATTTATGAGTCAATTTCTAGTAATAGAACGGATAAACCCAACTCACTATTTGAAACTGTGTTCACATTAATGAAACTCATTGCTGTGAAAATCATTTATCACACAAATGAATGATGACGAACCATCAGTGAAATTGCAATGACACAAGTGGTACCTCCTTGTTGGGAACTATCCTACTTGCGATCATAATCATATTTGACAGTGAGATGCTTGCGACATGGGAAAACAATGTTCGCATTTTTAGCTATGCATCCCCTCACCGACTACAAGTCTTTCTTCTCAATTGGAAAATAATATAGATGCTCCTTCACAACCTTTGTCTAACATTCTTTTACATTCATATTAT
>NW_018205200.1:0-626 GCF_001263595.1 Phalaenopsis equestris | reverse complement strand
CTGTGGCGAAGCCAGCGGCACAAAGGGAAACATTTAAGCAAGCTTCATTTGTTTGGTAAATCCCTTTCTATATGTTATTTACAATATACAATCCTTCTAATTCAATTCATATATCTATATTTATAACATTTTGATGGCATAAATATATACATAAAAATCATATTTCACTTTCTTAAAATTAGTAAAATTAGTAAGAGTGAGTTTTAATTTGATGTTAAATATTAGAGCATCGTACATTTGAATTGAGGGGTTAAAAACACGTAAATATATAAGAATTATGTGCTATATCTATTAGTGAAGCAAGAGAATCATCATTTGAGTTTGAGACGGGTGAACCCATGGTCCAAGGGGAGCAATTGTCCCTCTCAAATTCAAATTTTTACTTGTATGAAAGGACAAATTGTCCATACACCTCTCCAGACTTTTGCACTTCATTACCCTAGCCCCTCACACGTTGAATCTTTCATAAGTTTTAAAGAGTGAAAAGAATAAAAGATGCAGGATCATGAATCAAGCATTAAGATAGATGAGTCACCCAAGATCCAAGCAAGATAAATTCTGGATAGTTATTCCAAAGTCTTAACAGAGTGTGATAGCTAAATTTGACATTTGCAACAGCGAACAGG
>NW_018205199.1:0-626 GCF_001263595.1 Phalaenopsis equestris | reverse complement strand
AAAAAAAAATGTTCATTATTGGGAGAAATTTGCTCGTGCATTAAAGAGAAATTCATTATGGCTATTTTAGCACCAATTACGTAAAACTATTTGTAGTTGTACAAGAGAGAAGCAAAAACTAGTTTTTTGACTAAAAATCTTAACCAAGAAGTCTATATTAATCATGAAAAAAAAAACTTTTCAATAAGAAGTTAAGCCCTCATCATATATAAATTGAAAAAGTCAATGCATGGACTTAAGTAAGCATCATGAAAAGCAATACATTAAGTTTCATGATATCATCATACACATTTTGACATTAAGGAAAACATTGTTAATTACTTCTATAAATCAATGGCATATCATTAATCGTAAATATTTTGGGCATATTAAGCGAATAACAAGCATTCCATGAATCCATGCCAAAAGAAATGTTGGATTTTTCATAAGGCTTATACTAACAACCTTCTCGAAGTATTTATCATGGAGAGGTGTTCATGTGGAATTATGTGTTGACTCAATTAATGGATAAAACTTTAATCTTGCACAATGTTTTAAGAAAGTTGTTAGGACATCATGCTAGTGTCAACTTAAATTAATTGTGGAATAAAACATTAAAAAGCTACATAAAAATGATATATATATAT
>NW_018205198.1:0-626 GCF_001263595.1 Phalaenopsis equestris | reverse complement strand
GTAGATTCCTTACTCATAAATATTTTAAAGGAAAAGGTTGGGATAAGTAGGTTGGATATCTTCAGTAGAATGTTATTCAGAATAACTCTATATGCTCTTATACTCATGTTAGTGCTCCTTATTTCAAGATCAATTCTAATGGTTGTTGGAAACCTAATTCTGCTAGTATTGGTAGAGTTTGCTTTGATTTTGTTGGTTCAATAGTTTCTTGGTTTGCAGATTTGGTTGTACTTTGTTCTCCCTTATCTGTTGAAGTCGATGCCGTTGTTTTTGAGCTTATGGTTGCTAAGAAGTTGGGACTGCGAGATATCATTGTTGAAGTTGATTCTCTGATTCTTTGGAAGTGTTTTAGCTTTGCTTTGGAGTCTCATTGGAGTATTTTGTTGCAGATGAAAAGAATTAAAGCTTTAACTGTGCACTTGAATGTGAATTGGTCTCACGTTCATATAGAAGGCAATTTTGTGGCTCATTGGGCTGCGCATTTCAGGTTGAATCTATCTTCTGCTAAAGTTTTTTTTCCTGTTTCCTGATGAATTGTTGGCTTTAGCCTTTAAAGATCTTACTTAGTTGGTTTTCTTTTGTGTTTTGTGGTGGTGTCTGAGTTGTATTTTTTTCTTTTTTTTTTT
>NW_018205197.1:0-626 GCF_001263595.1 Phalaenopsis equestris | reverse complement strand
CGTCGGTTTGATGTTGTTTTTACGTCGGATTGGAGGTTCGCCGAAATTTAGCTCGGTTTCGACTTTTCCGGTGTCTTCGGCGTTTTCCGAAGAGTGAGGAGAAAGGGATTTGCTGCTGTGTGTAGTGAAGAAGAAATGGAGTGCCGGGGCTTGCTTAAGAATGGAGTAGTGCTATATAGGGGAGATAAAGGGGGAGAGAAATTATTTTACAATTATTATTATTATTATTTTTAATCCTATAGCCAGCCGAGAAAGAGAGAGAGAGAGAGGCGTGGAGAAGCATGCGTGATAACTGAATAGTAGAGAGAGAGAGAGAGAGAGAGAAGAGGTGTGGGAATAAGGTAAGTCCACGCGTGAGAATTTATTGTTATATATATATATATACACACATATAATTTTATTATATGTATAATACTATTAATATTAATATTAATAATATCATTATTATTATTATTTGTGTGTTTTTTTTTTCAAACACGTCTTCGGGATGGAATGAACGCTCTTTTAATCAAAATCGACATTCGAAGCGCACTCACGCGATCCGTTTCGTCATCCAGGGTCTTTCGGACGACTTTGGTCGACGGTCATGTTAAAAATGCGTCAAATTTAATTTGCGTTGAATTTTT
>NW_018205196.1:0-626 GCF_001263595.1 Phalaenopsis equestris | reverse complement strand
AACACATATTTGATGTATTCATGTTATTCTTTTTAATGCAATTTTTTAGAATTATATTTTACCCTTCTTAATTTTTTTTACAGTGAACTATTGTTTAAGCAAATATAGAAAAAACAAAGAATGGCTTCTTTAATTTACCTTACAAGTTATTATTGAAATGAATATGACAATAACTTGTTATTCTAATCATAGTTATATTGAATGCTCAATCTCGCTATAACCTCAATAAAATGATTTGATAATACACTTATATGTTATTTTACAACATCTTTTGGTACAAATATTTCACTAATTTTAAAAAAAAAGTTTAACATTAATAGAAAAATAGTAAATAAATATCTTATTTAACCAAATGCAAAATAAATATATTTTTATTAACATTAGCCAACTAAAATCGTATTATCTATAAAGATAGAGATAATATATAAATTATATATGATCGAACTCATGTCTTTGAAATGTCACCAAGTTAGAGGTTGCTCATTTTTTCTTGCAATAATAAGGTTATGCATCAATAGAGGGAAAGAACTCGAGTGACAAAGAATTATCGGTGGGAGAGTGAAAAGGAAGAAATATTACATCCGGAATCCGGACGTAAGATACGTTCAGAGTCCAATGAAATCACG
>NW_018205195.1:0-626 GCF_001263595.1 Phalaenopsis equestris | reverse complement strand
CTTAAAATAGTATATTATTTTGGTGTATCACCATTCAGTCATGAATCTTCCAATCTGAGTCATTGAGATCTATCATCACATACACAGTTACTGTTGATTTTGCATGATATAAGCTAGATTCTTAATTGAGAGTTTTCTCAAGAGCCACAACTCTTGATTTATAATTAACTATGATGGAGCCCCCTCATAGGAAAATCTAGACCCAAGAAAAAAATAAGGGAAGAGAAAAACCGTTGGTTCCATAAACCCACTAGTTAAGGAAATTTTTATCAACTGAATGGTCTATCCCATTCAAAGGTGATATTCTTATCCCTTGGGGTAGCATGCATTCTTTGAAAGTCATGCCTAATCATTCAGGTAGAAGTCTTCCTGAACTCCATGACAGGTACAAAAATTCCTACACACCCAAGAGTGTGCAATCAGTTTATGGTCAAGGATCATTCATATAATACTAACGGGTAACCAAGCTTGCTTGCCTTAAGGGATTTAAAAATGTCAACACTTTTGACATAATTATTTTGGAATTTTAAGAAATAATTTTAAAAATTGATATTTTCTTTAATTTTGAAAGGGTTTTCAATATATACAGACATATATATATCTATATATATATACATACATATATA
>NW_018205194.1:0-626 GCF_001263595.1 Phalaenopsis equestris | reverse complement strand
GAATTGGGTAGAATGTATGCAAATGCCCCTAATTATAACCAAAGAACACTAGCTTGAACGGAATGCACGCCGGTTCCTAGGCTAGAGATTGCAATGTCCAAGCCCAATATAATATTTCTTTAAAAAAGCATGTACCATGAGGAATTTGATCTTTAATTGGTTTTAAGCACTCCCATGTGTACCAGTCACTCTGAAGAATCGATCGGCCAATTTTCAAATAATAATATACTCGAATAAATTTTATCCTTTTTTAATAAAAACTAAATAATTACCCAAATATTTAATAAAAACTTACCATAGGGGATTCACTATAAAACAAAATATATAAGGAGATTTACATACATATCACCCAAAACTTAAATATTTACATATCAAGCACCCAAAATTTTGTATTTACATATTGAGCACCTTAAACTTCTAAAATATTCAAATCCAGTAATCTGTTGCTCCCGACTGTCTTCCCAGTTCTCCTCCATTACGCTTACCCTTCGTCGAATAAAACAAAATATTTCTCTTGGTTGCATGGTAAATCATTCCTTTCTCTCACAACCTAAGGCATGTAGCAGCCCTCCACCGCCCCCTCCTTACCCAAATGCCAACCGACTGAGTTCAACTCAGCATCCGAG
>NW_018205193.1:0-626 GCF_001263595.1 Phalaenopsis equestris | reverse complement strand
TTTTTTTTTTCCTTTACATCTTCCTTTTTGGGTTCTTACCTATTTCTCTAGTTCTAATTAGGTCATTTCTAAGGGAATTACTTATATGTGTTTCTTTTGTTGTTTTGAAAGTTGTTGCTATTATTATTATGTTTAGAGAAATTGTCCTCTATTTTATGCTCTACAAAGTGTTGTATCATTTCATTTTGTCAGTGATATTTATGTATCTTACTTGAGAACATGTTGTGATTTTTTTCAAAATTTTCAACTGGGACAGCCATCAAATGTTGTTTATCCTGCTCCAAACATCATTGACCGCCCATATTATCATATAACTATTCCACAACTACCTTCCCACAAAAATCCGCATCCTAAACACCTTTTTATGAGCCCTAAAGCAATATCACATAGCTTGAATATTTTTTTGTTAACCATATAGAAAATATCAAGTTTATGATATTCTCTTATTAAGTTTATCATGTTTACTTCCTTCCATGAAGAAAACTCATTGTTTAAGATTTGTGTTGAGGCAACCGCTCTCTAAAGTGTAGACTAATCAACTTCCCCGTGACCATAGCTTGCTTAGATAAGAGTAGCTCACACTCAAACTTATTATTCTACAAAATGTAATTGAACATGCAGAGAAG
>NW_018205192.1:0-626 GCF_001263595.1 Phalaenopsis equestris | reverse complement strand
CCCCTCAGCATGAAGCGTCGCAACCTTCGAACAAGTCACCCGCTAATTGTTTGTACCAATGATTTTGAATTTATATATATATATATATATATAGATGTACAAGTGGGCTTTCTGGAACTATATGATTTCTATTTTGTAAATCGTTTTTAATATTAGAACTATCTGATGTCTATTTTGTATATCATTTTTAATAGTGTGTTCTAAACATATTTTCTATTTATTGACTATTTTTTCAAAATTTAAAAAAAAATATAACAATTCAAAAAATTACCTTTTATCCTATTTCCTTAAAATGATAATAAAATTTTATATAAGTATCCTAAAACACTACAAATTGCATTTTCATGTTTTAATTTCTCCAAACAGTGAAGCATAAAGAGAGAAAAGGAGGATTTCTAGAGAGATAAAGCTAGTTTTGGGGGCCTTAGAGTCGATTTCATGCTTCAAGTCAGATGGGGAAATTATCCGGTTCTAGATAGGCCACAGTTAACCTACTTCGAATTTCAATTTCATTATTTTTCCATCAAGTCTTAGTATTTTATTTGTCGAAATTTCATACAAATTCAAATTTAGAGAGGTTTATAAACTTTTTATAGTGTAACTTTTTATATGTTGTAGATTAGACA
>NW_018205191.1:0-626 GCF_001263595.1 Phalaenopsis equestris | reverse complement strand
GAACATCTCGCTCCAACACCCATCATTCTATAATGTAGTCATGGAGCTAAGGGCATCAGGCCTCTGCATCCTCCCACTCTAAAAGACGTTACCTCGCTGTCGAAGGTGCCTTGGGTCCTTCTCTGAAAGACTGAGAATGTAGGATGGAGAAGTTTTAGCTGGAAATTCTAGAATTCCTACGTGGGGCACAAAAATTGTTATTCAATGGAACTTAGTTGCCACAAATTCAACAGTCAAGAGGAAATGTATCATACAAAAATACTTGTACCATAGCCCTTCCTAGCAAAGGAACCTTTTCCCTATCAGAGTGAGATACTGACCTTCTGGATAATTCAAGTTCTACTCATCTGGCACTGCCCCGCCTTGTTTCCATTCCTGACAATGTAATTCACCACAAGTTATGACTCCTGATCCATGAAGGGTTTCCTCTAAAGAAAAGGGATTGTTTCACCGCTCACTATAACTTCCAAGAATATGTTCCTTCGGGTTCTCCAACACCCATCCTAGCGGGCTTTAAGCTCTCGAACATTGAAACCTACGAAATGGTAACTGAACCCTATGAGCATGTTGATTACAATAACAAAAATCATACACATTCAGTGTGCCTTTGATGTGCTTCTATGTCA
>NW_018205190.1:0-626 GCF_001263595.1 Phalaenopsis equestris | reverse complement strand
CACTGAGCCAAGATGAAAGTCTCCAGCCAAGTATCCACTCTTAGGACACTTCAGAGACTTAAACTGACCACTGAGCCAATATGAAAGGCTCCAGCTAAGTATCCACTCTTAGGACATTATTCCTGACTCAAATCAACCAGTGCCCTGGCCCCATCTTCGTTCACCCAAAAAATTTGACCCTCATGTCGACGTTGTCCCAAGGGACTGTTTCTGAAGAAGCTTCAGGCGTGCCCGTTCACCTCTTCTTCTCATAGCCATCCTTTGTCCTTTAGAGTGTGTAATGGTAAGACCCCTTTTTTTCCCAAAATGCATTTACTTTTTTCTTCTATAGGAGTCTCAACTGTAGGAGTCTTAGCTGTTGATTTCTTTGAAGGGTTTTCCACATGCCCTTCTTTCAAAAAGACTCCAGAGTGAACCGAGTGAGCCTCCTTGTAGTGACAACACAGATTGAGATCCTTTTCTTCAATCTTCTCCTCTTCTTCCTCTACACTGCTTTTTACCAAAGGGAGCCAACGAAAGGTGCATGATCATTATAATTTGATCAGATATAGAGACACTTATTATATCTTTTTCACTTAACTTCACAAGTAAAATAAAAGGATAATTAACCAATCCTTAAAAAAACT
>NW_018205189.1:0-626 GCF_001263595.1 Phalaenopsis equestris | reverse complement strand
CTACATGCTTACATATAGAAGGTCAGATCAATTTAAGATCATTGGTTGCTCAGATTCATAATTTAGTTGTTGCATGATAATCAATGATCCACTTTGGACTACATTTATTTGCTTGTTGAAGGAGCTACTTCTTAAAGGAGTGCCAAACAATCACTCATAGCTTTCTCCATTATGACATCAAAGTTCGTAGTGTATTATTAAGCATACAGTCATGTAATATGATTACAAAATTTTATCATTGGGCTGCAATTTATGAAAAACATAGAAAGATCACTTAAGCTATTTTATGATAAAAATATGCAGCCATGCATTCCAAAAAAAAAGTGTTCAAAATCAATGCATATAGAGAATATGGATCTTGTTGTTCAAGAAAGAGTTTAGAGTGGTCAAATGTCTATAGAACAATTTAGCACAAAATCCGTGATGTCATATCCACTCACTAAAGGAATTTCACCTAAGTTCTTTTATAAGCCTTATGCTTATGTTGATGTTTAGTTATTTGATAATATATAATTTAAGTGAGAATTTGTATTTGGATGTTATTTTCTTTTAAATATATAGAAATAGTGTATTTTTTTGAAATAATAATTCAATTTAGTTTTCACTTTCATTTTGGTTTAATTTTT
>NW_018205188.1:0-626 GCF_001263595.1 Phalaenopsis equestris | reverse complement strand
TCTCGAGGCAATGTGTCGGTTTATTCTCGATTGCACAATAGCATATGGTAGGACACTTTGGTTATCTAACCATCATCTTGATTGTCTGAATGTAGTTTATAGAACTACCCAACTTATTTAATGAATCAATTTATTGCACTCATGTTATATTTATTTTTTTTTATGAGAAGTTCATGATTTTTTTTTTTCAAAAATGTTAAAATTAAGGGTAATGCTATTTTGTAAGCAAGTTCTAATTAATCAAATATGGTACAAATTGTCCTCATTTTAAGCATGCCAATTGTGATTTATTTGACTAAGCCAATTTTGATAAGGAAATATTATTCTTCAACTGCCTTGAAAAACGTTCTGAACATTGTTGTCATTTCTAATATAAATATCGCATTTTCTATTGTGAATTAATATTTTTCTTCATTCTGTCTTCTAATCACAGATTATTAAATTACCTAAATAGCTACGAATGCTCATATTTTAATTAATTTTTTGTTAGAATTATAATTATCACTAGATATCAAACTAGACAATAATAGCATCAATCTATTTGTTATGCATGTTTAAAATATTTATCTATCCATTTGTATTTTTCTAGAAATAAAAAATGATTTTTCTTGTGTTTATTGGCTTGG
>NW_018205187.1:0-626 GCF_001263595.1 Phalaenopsis equestris | reverse complement strand
AGTCCTTTGGAGGAACCAATTTGAGCGAGAAACAACTTGATAGGTAAAATAAAAGATGATCACAAAGTACTTGCAATTGTTCTAGAACTAATATATGAATTTGAGGACCAAATTCTTTTATTGGAGGTAGTATGTAAAGCTCGAAACAAGCCTCCACAAGAAATGAATCCACATCCTTACATGCGATTAACTCCAACCACACTGCTTTTGCCGTCCTGATCCTGCAGATCGCACAATTCTCTTTTCCTTTCTTTGTGCAATTCTCCGAGCCGACTTCGCCCTTTCTGATCCTGGTTTTGCATGATCTCCTATGATAGAACAATATGCTTACTTCTCCACTCGTTACCAAATCCAGTTGACACTACTCCTTCCCCTTCCGCAATGTCCGCTTGTACTTTGGCATGAACTCTTCCTCTGTTCGACATCGACACCACCTTCATCCTAGATATATTGAGGGCCGTGTGCTAGGCCATAGCAACCCTTCCTTCGCAGTCCAAACCATTGTTCCAAAATACTAATGTCATTATTATGATGGTCTGAATGCAATCCGTAGTAAGATGGTCCTGTAATAAAGGTTTACATACGTACCACTAAATTCTTATGTATTTACATACCTAACACCTAAA
>NW_018205186.1:0-625 GCF_001263595.1 Phalaenopsis equestris | reverse complement strand
AACAAACTTAGAGAGACATTTCTACATCCTATCTATAATAATAATAGCTCGAAAATCAAGAGAACATCAATCATTGAGGTCATTTAATAAAAACTAGTCATTTATTACATTTAATTTTCTTGTTCTTATATGCAAGTGAACCTATTAGGATACAAAAGAATCATGAAACTAAAATATGTACAATAACAAAATTTGACCAAATCTTTTTGTGGATCTGATGCTTTAGAACAAGGCACGTGTTAAGAGATGGAGTTTATGAAAGTAATGCAAGGGTACCTTAAGCAAGGAAAATCAAATGAAGGTGATCTATCGTTTTGAGGTTGATCAAGGGACAATCGGTCAAATACCAATTGAATAATGGTCAACTAACCAGAGGCCAACTGACCCAGAGGTCGACCGATCAGAGGTGGGGAGACAAGAAGATGATCCACCATAAGCAAATCAATTGGGAGTTACTGAACTAAAACCAATTGATCAGAAGTCAGCCAACAAAAGATGATCAGGGGTATACATGTCTTTTCATAGTAATTCTTGCACCCTATAAATAAATAAATAGAGCATTAAAATGAAAGGTTGTTATTGAAAGCTGAAACATATATGACTCTTTGAAGCTCTCTCTCTCTCT
>NW_018205185.1:0-625 GCF_001263595.1 Phalaenopsis equestris | reverse complement strand
GAATTGAAGTCCAAGCTTAGTTTGTACAATATATACAACCTAGCCTGAGGCGGAGCGTAGGAAAGTGCCAATCCACATGCTTTATTAGAAAGGAATTTATTTTCTTTCTACATAATATATTTCATTAATTATTTTTTCTTTGATTATATATTTTCTATATTTTTGTTTTTCCTATTTGGAGGGATTCATACTTTATTTCCTTTCATTATTATATATATCTAGTAAGGTTTAGTGCATGGCATTCAACAAGAAATAATTTTTTTTTCCAGATTTTATGGTTTTTACGGTATCAAAATCATCCATCACGTGTTAAAAATTAAAACGTTGTGGCGCCAAATGGTGAAGGCTGTCATGACTAGGGTTTTGTACTTGAATTTAGGAATATGGGATTAGTTGGGTTGTGTGCCTTTGGGTTAGTTTGGTTAGGATTAAGAATTCCATTGCAAAGATTTGGGTTCATATTGGTTGACTTTGGATGAAAGAAACATTAGAAGATGAGATATTTCAATTAACTTTAGAGGTAAAAAATCAACATATTTGAGGTCCAAATAATTCTATAGTTAGGTTTTTAGTACCCGGACACATGAGCATGATGAATATAGATTTGGGAAGAATTATTTAACAG
>NW_018205184.1:0-625 GCF_001263595.1 Phalaenopsis equestris | reverse complement strand
TGTATGTATGTATATATATGTATGTATGTATGTATTTCTTGATCTCTTAAGCCCGTAAAGTGAATTATCTTCTATCTCTCAAAATAATACATCACCCTCTTTATGATTCATTCAAAAGATATATGCATGTGTAACTCATTTGATCTACTAATTCCCATACATGTGGAAATGCATCCTGTGATCCATTCTTGCCCTAGTGCGACATGTTTGAGCAATTGAAGTCTCCTACCATAAAGAGGGTTTCTTGAAGCCCAAAACATTATGGTAACTTAGTGTTAACTAGAAAGAGAGGAGTGGATGGGTTTAGAAGTTGATGATTATAACTGCTAGAGTATTCGAAGCTTGAGGGCATATTGGATTCATGAAGAAAAGAAGTCAATCCTATAAAACTTAAATTTGGGGATTTTAAAGGAGGCAAGAAAGATAGAAACCATGTCTATTATACCAAGAAATGTTTCACGAACATTTGATCAAGAGAGAAAAGAACAAGCTAAGTAGGCTTAATTTATCATATGCTTCTCAAAATAGCAAGTTGTTCATTTCATTTTTACTTTAAAGAGGAAAAATTCAAGAGGTAGGTAGTGTCAAAGGGCGGTTTGATAAATGAAGTTAAGAAAAGATGGTT
>NW_018205183.1:0-625 GCF_001263595.1 Phalaenopsis equestris | reverse complement strand
AACATTTGAAGAAAGATTCAAATCTAAACACAAGTATAGAGGAAAGAAAGAAAAAAACTAGCCACTGAGTGCCTAGGCGCTTGAACCTGAATTTCGCAGTTATGGTAGTTCTGAATTTGAGTAAAGGGAAGGAATATAAAAAGCATGGAGATGAAATTTTAGGGGCTTATTCATGAGTTTTCTTTTGTAATTACAGAGACATAAATTCTAGAGGAGAAGGCCACACAACTAGCAAGGAGATTAAGAGTTTTAAAGCAATATCAAAGAGAGATAGTGAGATTGTGGGATTGTGAGTGTGCTTGTAATTCATCTACATTTTCTGGACCTAAGGAGATAAGTATACTGAATTTTTGTTTGCTTTTCCTTAAGAGACAAATATGAGGCTCTTGTATTTGATTTCTATTCTTCATACAATGTTGATGTTGATGAAATTTGTTATGCTTAGTCAGTAGATTTTTGTTCTCCTTTGTTGTGAAAGTGTAGGGATAAAGACATAGTAACTTGGTGTAAATTTTGCATGAATTTTATAAATGGTGTTGGAATAACTTAGGAACTCATAAACTTTTAAATTGGCTAATTAATTTGTTAAAATTAATCGTGATTATAGAATTTCAGAAGGAATCTA
>NW_018205182.1:0-625 GCF_001263595.1 Phalaenopsis equestris | reverse complement strand
TCTAATATATAAATTGTAATATTTATTTATGTAAAATTTTAATATTTTAATTCCATTAAAATATATGCATGAAAAGATTATTAATTTTACAAAAAGCTAATAATAATTTTATATGTTCAAAAGATTCGAGTGACTCGGATTTTTTCTTTATAGTGAATGCACAAAATCTATGCATTTTTGGCAATTACCAAATGAGCACAATCCTCCTAAACTCTAAAATAAAATTTTATTTTAAAAGCATTTATTTAGTGTATTTTTAATATATTTTTATTTCTTAATTTAAAAAATAAACTAAAGTTATTTTAAAAATACTCAAAATATTAAAAATTAATAATTTGTTTTTTTGAAAATAACTAAAATACCATAATTCATAGCATACCAAATTTATTATATTTCAAGTAAAAATATCCATAAGAAAATAAAAAATTAGAGGTTATCCAAAAGAAGCCCTCTATATTGCATTAATTTCAAAATAAATTCAACAATTTTCAAACCATTCTTGAAATGATTTGTAACAGGATGTCCTCTCTACCCCGAACTTCTCAACTCAAAATAATATAAAATATTATTGATAATTTCTTGCATGAATTAAATGATTTTAATTCATAAAGTGGCCGAAAAAATA
>NW_018205181.1:0-625 GCF_001263595.1 Phalaenopsis equestris | reverse complement strand
TAAACCTAAATAGATAAATTTGTTTGGAGTTGAGGTGTAAAAAATACATTTCTCTGGTGGTAACCTACATAATGTGTAGGAATAGGATGCTTAAAATCAAATGTGGTCAATGACAATAAGAGCAAAAATTTAAGTTATCCTCTTTCGAGTGTATAACGGAGCTCTGTTAACCTAGATTTGATTCGTAAAAATAACTAGATTATCGAGACAAAAATTCTAGCTTATCACCCCACAGTCTCCATCTTTTATTAGCCCTCTAATTTGCTTAATTTTAGATTTAAGGTATGAAACACTAGATCAAATTGGTTACGAATCTTACCTGTCTGTTTAAAAACATGAATTTGCATCCATCAACAAGTATCTTTCTAACATTGGATTGAATCTTGGGACTACTTTTCCTTCACCCATAAGTTCAATGCAGTTCCTCCTAGTTATTAAAGTCATAGACCTCCCGGAACTTATGGGATTAGAAGAAATTTTAACATACCAATTGGTCAGATTGAATAGTAAATCAAGCATGAAGTAAGAAGCATCAGTATGATATGAAAATTCTTTTTTAACATGCATCCTAACACCATAAACATTCATCCAATTCATTGTAAAAGAAAAGTACAAGAATTTTACT
>NW_018205180.1:0-625 GCF_001263595.1 Phalaenopsis equestris | reverse complement strand
ACAATGATTTTCATTGAAAATATTAAAGAAAACGGTGTAAGAAGGTACAAAAAAGCCACAATCGAGACAATCGTTTCTTGCAATCCTCTCTGTACAATGTCAACTCTTCATTGATCTCCTTCACACAAGTTCACACAAATCTCTCCCTCACAAACTCCCAAAGAGATAACCCTAAAAATTTTTCTCTAAAAGGAATGATTGGAGAGAACCCTAGGTTTACAAAGAGCTCCCTAAACCTAAGAGAAGAGAAGCCTCTCACAAACAAGAAGGCCCTCAATTTCATGTCCCAAGTAACCTTAAATAGTTTGAGCCTAAACCATCTCCAATTTCTTGCAAGTTTGGTCTTTAGGTGGAGCCCAACGTAACTACGATGAACCTAGTGTACGCATGCCACATAGCAACGTAGTTACGCCGAAGTACGACATAACTATGTTGCCTCCTCTATTTCTAAGATCATTTTGGTGCTCCTTCAGACAAAGAGCACGTCATAATTATGTCAATTGGGCGGCATAGATACATCAGCCCACGTTTTAAGTCAACTTTGTATTTTGGCTTCCCGAATGCACCGAACACCTATAACATATAAAACATAATAAAAACATGTTTCGCAGGCGTAAAATCATAA
>NW_018205179.1:0-625 GCF_001263595.1 Phalaenopsis equestris | reverse complement strand
GAGCGTCGTTCCCTGATCCTAAAATCTTGTATCTTAAGTCAGATCAATAATGATGGAGGTAGTTAATCAATAATTCACGTTACTATACTTTCCACTTACATTTTAAAAAAGCTATTCTTTCTTGCCATAAACATTCAATAATTGCTATCATTCCGTATGATTGGTAATGACCAATGAGGCTGGGTGTCCACCCGGCATTTAAGCTGCGTGCATGCCACCGCCGCACGGTCCTGCATGAGTGGACAAAATATAACAAAAATAAATCACTATATTGTCAAATAATAATGTGAAATTATTTTTTTGAATCAGTACCATATGAAAAAAAAATTATATGCATGCATGTATTTATATATAGAGAGAGAGAGAGAGAGCGAGCTTGCATCATTTCAGACCTTTTAGCCGAAACAAGACTAACGCAAGAGGTCATTGAATCTATTTTGATATGTTTGTTGCACTTCGCTGAAGAACTTTCTTTTATTCCCTCTGCAATGACTCTGTTCTTCGGAAAAATTTTCTATCCGGATTCGTTACGGAAATCTACGTGCGAACTCTAATAATATGACGCCATGTGCGCTAAATTACGGATGTTATTTCAGAATTATTGAAGTGAAAGAAATTGTTTTTT
>NW_018205178.1:0-625 GCF_001263595.1 Phalaenopsis equestris | reverse complement strand
CTACATGAATCCTTTTTCTCCATTGTATCCTATTGTGTGTCATATTTTCATTTCTAATAGATTAAGTTAATTTTTTATATTACATGTCCAAGTCCTTTAGGTCTACCTCTACCTTTCTTACAAAAAATCAATTCTAAAACATCTACCCTCATAACAGGATAATCAGATGGTCGACGCTTAATGTGACCAATCCATCCAAGACTATTCTTTCTAATGTTGTTTGCCGCTGGAGCACCTCCAACCCTTTAATTGAACTTCAAGTAGTGCAATAAATTTTTATTTTTTCAAACTAATTTTGTGTTGTTGGATGTGAATTTTTTGAGTTCTTTGCAATTCTTGATGACTTTTTTTTTTTTGGCAAGTCCCCTTGTCATGATGTTAAGCCTTGATTTTCTATTTGTTGACTTCAATATTTGGTCTTGCTATAACCTGCTTAGTTGTTGGCGCGTGCATAAATGAATTTGGGTGGAGTGTGACTCATGCAAAAAACTTTTTATGTATGTTACTTTATATTTGGTGATTGTTATATTTGTGCTCGGGGTAAAAGATGTGTGTGCTACTGATTTATGTTAATGTTGAGTGTTGGTACCTTTCGGATTCTGATTTTTTATTTGCTTTTTTTTTT
>NW_018205177.1:0-625 GCF_001263595.1 Phalaenopsis equestris | reverse complement strand
AAAAAAAAATTGTGTTAGCCATGTTTAGCTTAGGCTTTGTGCTTAAGCGGTGTTAATGCTATTTTTGATGTGACATTAAAGATTTCTGTGTTATGTGTCAAGATATAAAAGTTTAGATTTGTGACATGTAAATACAGAAGAATTTGGTGATATGTTTGTAACCGCCCCCAAAAATAGTAAAGATTTGAGTGTTATGTGTAAGTTTAGGTGTAAGATATGTAAATACAAAAGTGTTTTGTCCTATGTATGTAAATGCCCAAAATAAGTTTGTGTTACCTATGTATTAGTTCGGGCGTTGTGTGGGTTTTTTTTAAATGTAAAGTTTTAGGGGTAGTCATGCAGGTGTTGTCTGAACATGGATTTAAGTAAGACGCAATGAGTTTATACTAATCCATAGAGCTACATCTTTGATGGAGATGGATATCCAACATATAAGATTATAGATGTATAATAGATTATATCCAAGAATAAAAGTACTTACTGATGAATTTTTGGTTGGTGTTGAGGAATCGGTGCAAGCAGCATCACAACTCCCTGTTTACCTTTTAGAAGGCAGGGTTCGATGCCTATATTTGAAGCACAAGAATCAAGCATGTCTGACACCTAAGAAAGTAAAGTTGGATCT
>NW_018205176.1:0-625 GCF_001263595.1 Phalaenopsis equestris | reverse complement strand
GCTTAAGACTTCTTAGCCGATTAAATTTTGTGATTTATTTTTATTTTATTTTGGATGTTGAAATGACATGATCAAGATCCCATAGTTCCATCCTCCCGATGTCATAAGGTCTGTGGTTTGATTAGTCACGAGTGATTGAAAGGTACTTCGCTAGCAGTCATTGGTTGCCTTCTCCGAAGTTCCTTCTGAAATTGGACTGTTTTTTTATAGTTTAAGTTTTCATGATTTTTAGGGTGTGTTTTTAAATCGAGTGTGTTTATATTTTCTTATGAGAAGTCAAACACTGTTTAACTTAGTTTACTGCTATCAATTTTGAGTTTGGTTCAGTTTAACTAAGGTTAGCCTGAATTGGTTTAATTTTATCTGGGTTGGCCCAGGATGGATTGATTTAGGTTAGCCCAGGCTAGGCTAGGTTGACCCAGCTTTGCTTAAGTTTGATTTGGGTTAGCCCAGGTTAGGCGGGTTAACCTAGGTATGATTTGAGTTTGATTTGGGTTAGCTAAGGTTAAGATGGGTTAACCCAAGTTTGCTTTATGTTTGATTTAGGTTAGCCCAGTTTAAGCTAGGTTGACCTAAGTTTGCTTTTAAGTTTGATTTGGGTTAACCCAGGTTAGGTCGGGTTGAC
>NW_018205175.1:0-625 GCF_001263595.1 Phalaenopsis equestris | reverse complement strand
TATTTATTTACATATCTAACACCTAAATTTTAATTATTACATTTATACTCTACCCAAAGTATTCATATCAAATGAAAAATACCATTATAACTTTTAGAAAATGAAATACACCTCATGCATGAGTAAGGTGTTATGTATGTAATAATCAAAGTTTACATAAATACATAAGAATTGAGAGGTATGTATGTGAATCTTCCTTTTATTATTGTTTAGTTGTTATTTATATGCCTAAACTGAGGTTTAATTGTACAATTCATACTAAAGTTCATTCCGATAAATTGGACCTTAGCATCTGGTTTCATGCTTCTTTAGGCTCTACTATTATATAATCCAGAGTTTGATCTGTGATTAATGTGTCAAAAATCAATTTTTACATATGCAATTTTGATAGATGACTTTTTCCTGAGAATTTCAGAGGTATCATTGGAACTTAAGTACACTCAGGAGGCATTGCGAATGTACTAAACACAACGCACACATTGTTATTTTTAGGATAATTGAAGGTAAATTTGTCAACCATTGACTTTGGATGATCTGGATTTTTCTTTCATTAAAATTAGAGTGAATTTTGAAGTATAAATACGTAGAATCAATCTCAATTATTTAAAATGGTTCATATGGTTGG
>NW_018205174.1:0-625 GCF_001263595.1 Phalaenopsis equestris | reverse complement strand
TGGACCATACATCTCTGATAAAAACTAAAAACGAGATGTGTGGTATTATCAGTAAAAATTCACTAGTTCTATTGTGATCATCGTTTTGATAGTTTGCTAATCAGCTCACTCTTTGGGTCAAAATAAGGTTCTATCCTAAATAATTGGTTATGTTTCTATGGACACCCAAATTTTCTTTGCAGTTGTTTAGGGTTTTGGCTCCCATAGCAATTCCAAAACATATGTTTACATCATGTCAACTAAAGTAGGACATAATCATAAGTGCAAAACAAACAAACAAAAAATTTCTTCAACATTGTCTTCTCTAAGAGTTAATTAGATGACATTATTAATATCTCCCTTGAGACAAAAATAAGTTTTGTTTAGAATTCTAATTACTTTTGCCCATCATATTAATCCTTTCCATTATTCAGATTATTATTTTTTTATTTACATAAAAATATTAGCAAAAAAATTGATGTTAATTATAGAAATTATAAATCAACTACAAATAGATATATTAAATTTAAACAATATAATAAAGTAATTATATGCTTGAATTTGAAAGTTTTCCCGCATGAATTTATGAAAAAAATAAATTTGATAAAAGCATGTGTTATGGTATGACTCATATACCATATAGGGA
>NW_018205173.1:0-625 GCF_001263595.1 Phalaenopsis equestris | reverse complement strand
ATGATGAAAATATAAATGTTTAGATGTTAGATATGTAAATATAAAATAATTTTGTGGTATGTACGTAAATGCTCCAAAATTTTATTTTATCTTTCACACTTTGCATCATAACTTTATATATATTTATGCAATTGAAATAATAATATTAAATTTATATTTATTATATCATTATGACTGAACTATAGTGGTTGAATCAACTACAAACCTTCAACATTTTCCTGACATTGAAATTAAAATTTAGGGGGGTAGTAAAGCATTAATCATTGTGCAGACGTCAGAAAGTCAAACACATATGAACAGTGAGCTGGATTAATTTAAAAATTATTTTTTTTTCTTCTATAAATGATCCAGAATTTAATGTATGATCCAAGCACGTGCACATGCCATACTATTTATGCAAGAAGATCTATTTTCATTGAAGTTTGAGTAGCAATAAACTAAATGATAATATGATTATTAACATAACTTAATCAACACAAATCATTAAATAATATATAATTTGAATTTAATTTTTCGTAAGGATATGTCATTTGCCAATAAGGCCATATATAATTGGGGCATTTACATGCAAAGCACACCCATATTCCTATGTATTTATATATCAAACACTAAACTTTACTTTTTT
>NW_018205172.1:0-625 GCF_001263595.1 Phalaenopsis equestris | reverse complement strand
GTTATTTTTTATAGATAAATATCAGTATATTTTGCTTGATGCCTATTTTATAAATTAAGTGAAGTCCCAATCACCTTCCTTCATTTTCCTCGCCTATTTTAAGTGATAAATGAAGAGTTCAGTCGATGCTTAAATATGAAGAGTTTAAAATATTTTCAAAATTACTTTATTAATTTTTTAGCTAGTTTAAATCATGACAAAGACTCACTAAATATATATTTGATATATAATATAATCTACATCATCAAGCATGAATCTCAATGCATATACAATATGATAACATTTAGATTTAAATTTAAGAACATTAAAGCTCTGATTTCAACAACTTTATAATCAAATTAAATATCCTGACATTACAAACCCAACAATACTAAAAATGATTCTATCATGGTCCAAAAACATCACTCATTATCATATTTTAATCATCCAATTCATCTGTTCATCTATAGACAAATCATTATTTGTGTAAAAATAAAAATTCAGATGTGAGATACATAAATCCATAAGAACTGGGCACTATGTATGTAATTTTCCCAATATTTATTTGAATGTATAGCACATTAACCGGAATTAAAATGAAGAATTCTTAAGTTTCGAGCATTCACTTTGATTAAAAAAAAAAAAA
>NW_018205171.1:0-625 GCF_001263595.1 Phalaenopsis equestris | reverse complement strand
CGTTGACGAGGAGATACTTAGCCCAAAGGATTGATCTCAAAAACCAACTTGACTGATATGATGTCAGTCATCCTTGTCCCCCCTCATGTTGATGCCATGTGAAGCGTACTCCAATTTCTACGGACCCAAAGAAGTGTAATAATGTTTAGATTGCTGAGGCTGAGGATGATGAGATGAGTCTGCAAAAATAATAACGAAAGCCAAGCAAGCGGCACTAATTGATTATTAAGAATTAGGAACCCACTTTAACAAAAATCTAACAACGACGAATAAAAGAAGGCATTTAAAAGAAGAAATATCTGAGACGTTGACGAAAATGTCTCCAATTTGAATTGTTGGGAAATTGATGCCAAAATTTATGGCCCAAAGTCTTGCAATACAAGCTTGTATAAAATGATTAAGCCAAACCTTATACGACAATCTATAATAATTGCTATATGATTGATTAATTCACGCGCAAATCAATCAAGAAACAGAGTAGTTTAGTACTTTGATAAAAACTGCAATTTGATGAAAATATAAGTTTTAAAGTTGTTAGGAAGTTCGAATTATAATGCCCCTTATACATATCACCTTATTTTGCTTGAGACTTCGAAACTTCTTATATATATATATATATACATAT
>NW_018205170.1:0-625 GCF_001263595.1 Phalaenopsis equestris | reverse complement strand
GGTTGGCGCCTATTGAAGGAAATTCCTTCGCCACTACCAACTGAACGCGCGAAACCAACCAACTGATCGCGCGAAACCAATCTCCTCTACCTGTCGCACGAACTGTTTCACGGGAATTGCTTTGCACCCGTTCGTGAAATTCCTTTTCCCGCAAGCAAAAACTTCGAAGAACCGCGCCTGTTCGCGAATCCTTCGCGCGCGCAAACTGCTGTTCGCAAACTGCTCTGCGAAATCGCGATCCTCTGCCACGCGAACTCCTTCCACTACAAAGGCCGAACGCCTCTGTCGCCAACTGTCATCGAAGCCCATCCTTCAAACTCCTCTTCCGCGAAGCCTTCTTGATCGCGATCTTCTCCTATCGCGACTCCCTCTCGATCCGTCCGAACTTCTGTCGAGATAGCCGTGATTCGCCTCTGCCGGAGAGGGCTGTCCCGCGATACGCAATACCCGCGCGATTTGCCTCTGCCGGAGAGGGCTCTGCCGCGATACGCGATACCCGCGATTCGCCTCTGCCGAAGAAACCCTCTAGCGATGCTGCGGCCGGAACTCCGGCGGGAACTCCTTCCGCCCGCAAGCGATGATTCGCGAACTCTGTCGCAAATCCCCTCGGAATGCCCGCAAACCG
>NW_018205169.1:0-625 GCF_001263595.1 Phalaenopsis equestris | reverse complement strand
GCACACACACACAATAGGAAGAAAACAAGCAAGCAGAATAATTTTGTTCATAGCTTTTGAGATTAATTCATGGTGTTCCAAATCACGTCATTATAAATTTCAAGGTTAAGAGTGTGATTAACAGATTATCAGCATTATAATTATAGAATAGTTAATTAATTTTCGCTATCATCTAAAGCATTAAACCTAAGATTACGGAAAGTAAGAAGGGATGACGGCTCGCAACACACAGGGCAAATTGGAGGAACAGAAGAATTAATTAAAATTGGGGCAAATATAACATTGTAGATTTCAAAAATAAATATTTTGATTTAATGTTTAATAAACATTAATAATAATTCATTAAATAATGTAAGATTTAAAAAATAGAGGACTATATGAATTGAGAGATTTGAAGGGATCATGGATTGAGCAAAAGAAGAAAGCAAAGTAAGCTGAAGGATTTAAAAATTGAAGGCTTTATAAAAAAGTGAAATTTTGAAAGATCAAAAGTAATTGTTTAAAATTGACATCTTAAATTTTATGATTAGGTGAAATTGATGTTTAGTTAAAAATAGAAATTATAGAAAAAAAAAAGACAATGAAACTTGGCAGAAAAAAATTAGCAGAATAATTAAGATATGAA
>NW_018205168.1:0-625 GCF_001263595.1 Phalaenopsis equestris | reverse complement strand
TTTTTTTTTTGTAAGCCCCGGTCCGTTCTTAATGTCATTATTCTATTCTTAGCACTGCTATCAACTTCCAACATTAAGATTGTTAATGGTAGAATCAATAGGACGATAGCATTAAGCCCACGTTGAATGGAATTAAAATCTCAGCTTTTTTTACTGTGTTGTTATTTTGAAAATTATCTTAAAAATGCAAGCAAGCTTTTTTCCTATTCAGTGGCTTATGTTTTTTTTCCATGTGTTTTATGTAACTGCAAACATGATCTAATTTATATTGTGAATGTTTGCAATTCTTTTAAGTTGTGCAACGAGATTCTCTAGGAGCGGTCAACATGAAAGTTGTAGGGAACTCTTATCATTTTTCTTAAGATATCAAGAACGGACTAGATTTGAGCAATGAGTGATGATTTTATCCTTTTGGGGTGTGTGCCATTCCTATTTTGCCACATAATTTGAACAATCGCAAGTGTCGTCTCGTTAGGAACAGTCTACAAGGAAGGCTTAGAGAATTTTTTCATTTTTCCAACGATATCAATAACTTCAAAATCTGATGAGAACTGAGTGATATGCAGTGATTTTATCATTGTTGGGTGGTTCCCATTTATATTTTGCCTCGAAATATGAACCCTTA
>NW_018205167.1:0-625 GCF_001263595.1 Phalaenopsis equestris | reverse complement strand
TTGGTAATGTTTCCAAAAAATTCTCCTCACTGATGATATTCTGAAACTTAAGGGACTTAGAGTTACCTCTTGCTAATTAATGTGTACAGAAGAGGAAGAATCTGTTCAACACCTTATGCTAGACTGTCCCTTCTCCAAAGAGATTTGACAACAGGTTGCCACCAATCTACAAGTTCCCAGTTTGAAGTTAATATGGATCTCTGTTAAGAACTACTGGTTGGACTGAAAGAATTATAGATATGAGCTCACACATTTGATCACTTTTTGATTCATCTGGATGGCTAGGAACAAATGTAAATATGAGAACTCTAAGGAGAATCCCAAAAGGAATTATGAAAATATTAAAATCTATTAAGTGAATATACTCAAGAGTGGGCAACCAACACAAATCATTCAAAAACATTACTGGAGAAAACCATAGGAACCGTGAATCAAGATCAACACTAATGATAGTTTACATAAAGATAGAGCTGGTATGGGAGGGTTTTTAAGAAATTCAATTAAGAAATCTTTTTTGCTTTTCTCCTCACCACTCTTGGTTGATGATGCCTTACAAGCTTAAGTACAAGGTACCTTATGGGCTCTAAGACTTTCTCTGCACTTCCAATGGTTGAACATTCACCTA
>NW_018205166.1:0-625 GCF_001263595.1 Phalaenopsis equestris | reverse complement strand
AAATACATAAACATTGAGTCATATTCATGTAAATGTTTTTTTCTTAAAATTTGTGGTTTGTTCCCCAAAAAATCAAGTGATGAATTTAAGAAAATTTTGGCTTTATTTAACTTAGTGTATATTTAATTTTAGAAATATATATTATTTATTTTAAAAAGTCTGAAAATTTATCTCATATAAATTTAATTTTGCTTGTATTTGTAAACTTCTTATTATTGAAGATTTGAACTCCATCACATATAAAATTTATGCAATTTAATTCAATTTCAATTTTGTATTCAAGCCAAATTTAAACTTCTATATTGCCTTGCCAAGCAAGGAGCTCCCTTTGCATGTATTTTTTTTTAATGAAGCTTTTTATGATAAGTATAAGATTCATGTTTCTGGTTCTCTTACATTGTATATCAATTGTTCAAATAAAATAAAATTCTTATGGGATGCCTATACATCAATATCCCTTGCATAAATAGAAATTTGTGGACATACCAATCTCTTAAAATGCTAAATTTTAGTGAACTAAATGTGAAAAATAAATAAATGCTTCAAATGTATTTTTCAACAACAACAACAGCAACACACGTCTTTATCCCACGGCAACAAGCCTTTATCCCATTAAGTGGGGTCG
>NW_018205165.1:0-625 GCF_001263595.1 Phalaenopsis equestris | reverse complement strand
TATATATATATATGCCCTCATTTGCATCATGCCACACCAATGTTACTGATACTCCTTCAATATTTTTTCATCGTCAGGTATGAATTTCAAAATAATTTTTTCAATAAGAAGGTATTTAAATTTTAATTAAGAGTCATCTAAAACTTTGATTTCAACAGACGTACAGTTGAACTGAATGATTCGACGAGACGGACCTAATGATATTAAAATTGGCCTAATCTGAGCCAAATCAAGTCTAGATGAAGCCGTTAAATTGCTTTTGGAAGCTTTTTCAAGAATTTTTGGAAGGTTAAAAAAATTTAAACTTCACAAGCTTATTGTTGAATTGAACGTTTTGATAAGATGAATTCAAAGAGCATAAGATCGCTCAATTCCGACGTGATTAAGATACTTGAATGTCCATTGGATGTCGTCTCGTCAGAGAGTCTTATTTGGGTCGTCAGATTAGAATGTTATGAATTCATTTATTAATTGCGACATCGACTGTATAAATAGAGTCTTACCCCGTTCTTGAGAAGGGATCGAGGGGCTTTAAGCATGAAGAAAATGAAAGCTTGGAGAAGTTGGAGCGCAACATCACTTCTCCACCGCCGCCGTCGCCGCCCACGCTTTGCGACGAAGTACC
>NW_018205164.1:0-625 GCF_001263595.1 Phalaenopsis equestris | reverse complement strand
ATTGAGTGGTATGAATGAAATACTCCATGTAATATTTTTCCATATTTTTTATCCGTATATTTTGATGCGTGTATCTAATAAATAAGCGGTGTCCCGTAAAGCGCCGCAAATGCCTTTCTTGCCCTTACAGCGACAGACCTCACCAAACCCGCTCTTCTCCCCTTCTTCTTCCTTCTCTAAACTCGGGGAAGAACGGGCAGCCAAAAGCCCTAAAATCACGTCTTCTCCTCTTCTTCTTCTTTTGTTGATTTGTTGGGGTTTTCAGATTTCATAACCTCTTCGGGTTTCTGATCAGAACTCGCCTTCTCGTAATCTCCGTGGTTAGGAATCCAAAGAGAATGCGAGGTTTTGAAGGCCCATCTGTCGATCCATCATCACACGGTGGGTACTTGCGCGAGATCGAAGCCCTAAGCAGGGCGCTCAATGTGGAATCCAAAACCCTCCGCCGCCCTAGCCGTGCTGCACCGCCGCTCGGTAGCCGCCCTGATAGAGAATCGCTGATGAGAGACGATAAGGGAGGTAAGGATGAGACAAAGATTGAACTCTATTGCATTGTCACACTTTTTGTTTAGAGCTAGGTTGCACAGAAGAAATTAAACACACACAGACACAGACACAGACACAG
>NW_018205163.1:0-625 GCF_001263595.1 Phalaenopsis equestris | reverse complement strand
ATTTTTATTTTTAGCATTTTAAAATGACATTCATGTATTAAGCTTAGTCCCAATATGGTATTTCATAGTTAAGTCAAGTTGAGCCCCTAATGTATGATATTTCATATTCAAATCAAACTAAGCTCCAAATTTATGATGTTTCATATTCAAGTCAAGTTTAGCCTCTAATTTAGCAACTACCCTAATTGAATTATTTGGTGATGTTTCACATTCAAGTCAAGTTTAACCCCTATTTTTCATGTTTCATATTCAATTCATTTTGCAAATTCAAATATTCCACATTTAAGTTATTTGCAAGCTCAAAGAGTTTAAACTCTTAAGCCATTTGCAAGTCCAAGTCACCCAAAGAATTGGCCACCTCCCGACATCAAGGAGAATGTTAGTCTGTCAATTATCTTAAAAAACTCGTTAGTCAGTATCATGAGAGGATGTGGTTGAGCAAAATGTGAATTTCAACCTATAGTCTTAAAAGAAGTTATGGATCTTCAATGTACCTGCAAAAGACAATCACAAGCGCAAATCTTCCTAAATGTTACTTATTTTACTGAACAGGTATTCACATTTCTCAGGACGGGAACTTGAATCCCCTCATTTTTATAAAAAATTTCTAAATGTGCACACAACT
>NW_018205162.1:0-625 GCF_001263595.1 Phalaenopsis equestris | reverse complement strand
TGCGGGAATGAAGATGTGACAGAAGAAGCCATTTCCTATAAGAGTAGGATAGAGAAAGCTCAGAGCAAGACTGATGATGGATGGAATGCAATGGAGGAGACGGTCGCGAGCAACATGAAGATGGGGTGACCAAGATGAAGGGATTTAGAATTTCTGCCGGTCATGCTAAAATATCAAAGGTTTGGGTGGTCATGTTGTGATATTTAAAGTTTTAAGTGATGACCAAGTTAAAAATCAAAAAAATATTCAACAATAAGAAATGAGTGATCTGTATTTAAATCTTTCTAATAAGACGCCCTCAAAATTTTCACTAGTCATAGATAAAAAATGATCAATTTAGTTTTCCTAATAAATTTCTCAAGTGAGCGCACTCTTTTTCTCCAGTTAGGATGCAGTCGTACTTTACATCTTTGAGCACGCAGGCGCTCTCATTGGTAGATGTTGGTTGCGTTTGTTTCAGCTTTTCGATTATTTCGGAACTGAGTTTCCGAATCAGGTGTTGAGCTTTTGTGAATTGAGTTACAAACCAACGACATGTATTTCTTCGGAGATCATGATCGCAGTTCTACTCCCACGTCTTGTGTCCGCGCCTCACATCTTTTTTCCTTGTTATACCCTCGACTTG
>NW_018205161.1:0-625 GCF_001263595.1 Phalaenopsis equestris | reverse complement strand
GCTTTGTTGTTGTTGTTGTGTTGAAGTTGATTTCTTGCTCTGTTAGATTATTTTGATGTTTAATGCTATGGGTATATTCTTATGAAGGCTATCTCGTCTGGCGAATAAAATAAATTATTAAACTGATATAGATATACTGTGCTATTTTTAACTAATGCATTTAGGGAAAGTCATCTATATGAATTTATCACTAACATGATGAAATCCAATTAAACTGCTTACTTCATTTTAGCTGACACGGTTTGTTCAATATCTTCGAGGGAATGACGAACTGAGTGTCGTGAAAAATTTTTTTATCAGAAATATGTGATGATGTAGGAAAAAGGATGTATTCTAGGAATAATATCTGAAATGCTATTCTCATGTCACAACTTCTGAAGAATCCTTAGCTTCCTGAGAAGTTAGTTAAAACTCGAGTTGATATTGATCTTGTGAAGCAGCTGGGAGGCTATTCTTTTTCCTTTAAAGCAGGTTTATCCATGAAAGTCGTTCCCATGTTTTCGAAAATCAGACTGGACTGGCTGGTTCGACCGGTTCGACTGTGAACATGTAGCTAGCCCAGTCCGAACAAAAAAAAAATCATTTCGACCTTTGGACCGGCGAACCTGTTCGATGCTTTTTAATT
>NW_018205160.1:0-625 GCF_001263595.1 Phalaenopsis equestris | reverse complement strand
AGCCAAATCAAATTCAATCAAGAATAACATGAGTCAACAACAATAATTCAGGAAGCCAATCTGTAGCAGAAGATCATAGGAGGTTACCATGGAAGAAGTTCAGTGCCAACATTTTGTTTAAAAAAGATAAAGAAATGGCATTTGGATAAGTTAAGATCATATGTTCAGCTGTTCCCCAATTTGGTAAAAAATCAAATTACATCCCCAACATTTGAAACATTTGCATTCAGACAAACCCAAGTCTGCAACTCAACAAGACCAAATATCAAATTGCATCAATATATCACAAATGGTTACACAATATCATTCATAACAAAACTTCAAAAAAACACAAGATCAACTGCCAAAAAAAAAAAGTTTCTGACTGACACTCTTCTCAATCGCCAAAAATAATAGAGACTTTAATATTACATTTAACTACATAGAGTTTTTCGTATCTAGACAAAGAACAGTTACGCAGAAAAACTTATGATAAAATATCATCCAACAAAAGACAGTTTAGTAGGAATAAACAAGTTGAAGGGCTCGCGCACAAGATAACAGATCACACCATCAATAAGAATCATACATATATATAATATCGGATGATGCACATACATACCACTTAATTCCTATGTATTTACAT
>NW_018205159.1:0-625 GCF_001263595.1 Phalaenopsis equestris | reverse complement strand
TCAAACCTCTCAATAAATATATAGCTTCTATAATAGACTTGGCAGGCATGCATCCAGATTGATTTTGAGAAATTTTTGCTTCAAAGAATTTTCATCGATATAAGAAAATTAATTATTCATGTTAAAATTTATTGAGATAAAATAACAAAAGAGAAGAGACTACGGAGAAAAATGCTATCATGGATAGAAAAAAAAATTGCATAGAGCCAAATATTGTCCTAAATATCATGAATAGAAATTTCATAAATTGTTAATCTAAAATTAAAAGTGTTTCACAAAGTTTTTTTATGCAATTTATTTTGGTGAAGATTAGGACCAAGCAAGAAAAATCAAAGGTCTTTTAGTATTTTTTTTTTAAGAAAAACAATCTCTTATTAAAAGAAATGCTTGAAACTTATTCACATATGGAAAGAAATGTTTGAAACTTGAATGATTAATTACTACAAGTAATGCTAAGAAAATTTGACTATATATGCCCCCATATAATTATGCAAATATTATTATTATATTTTTATTTGGAGAAATAAACTCAAAAGTTATATTAAATGAAGCTTTCCTAAGTAAGCATAATCTCTTAAATTAATTGATTGCTTAACTAAATCAAAGCCCTCCAAAAATGATTCAA
>NW_018205158.1:0-624 GCF_001263595.1 Phalaenopsis equestris | reverse complement strand
GGATTGGAATTGCCCGATTATGGGGGGTGATTTGCTGGTGACTTCTGATTGATATTGATAGATAGACTTTGATATTTTAGTTGCATGTGGGAATGAGATAAAAAAAAGGTTTAGTCTGAGCCAATCCCCAATTAAAATCTTATACCTTACTTTGATCTTCGGTACGCTTATCCCTCAAATTTTTTTAAAATGCAAATTCTAAATGTTTATCTAATCCATTTATATTATGCAATTTGTTTTGAAGCATCAACAGAATTAACCAGGTACGCCTTTAGTTTTTGTTTTCTTTACTTCCTTCACTGCATAGTTCTTTTATTTTGTTTAACTGTACTTTATTGCATAATTCCTGCATTTTCTCTAGTGTATTTAATTACATAGCCTGTTTTTCTCTCTTTTCCTTACTGCACCATTCTGTATACATCTGCCTGTATTCATTGCTTTCAGTTAAAAACTTCCTAGCATGTTCTTACAATACCTTTTGGTAGTAAGTATAAAATTTTGATGGGTAAATATAACATTGTGATGGGTAAAATATAACATTGCATTTTGAATATATAGTTAATATTTGGATGTATAAAAAGTTGGATAGTTTAGGTAGGTGGAGAGCATTTTGAAGTGTGAGGT
>NW_018205157.1:0-624 GCF_001263595.1 Phalaenopsis equestris | reverse complement strand
CCTTATATTTCAAAAATTAAAATGAAGTGTTAAAAGTTCTATGCATAATAAAATATTCATTATCTAACTTCAAAATTGTCATTGACTGCATTTGCATATGGTGCACTTAAGTCTTGCGCCGTCTAAATATCTAACACCTAAACTTTGTTTTTACATTTAGACCACTCAAATCATTCATTTCACATAAAAACTATCACTATTTTAACTTCTAAGAGAATAAATACATATTTTGATGCATTGGTAAGGTGACATATATGCAAAAAATTGAAGTGTATGCATTACATATATAACTACATAAGAATTGTGTGGTAGGTATGTAAATATTCCATTCTGATTTTCTTTTACCATATTTCCATTTTTCAAAATTCCATCCATTGTCTTAATGATGGTAAAATTTCTTTAGTGTGTAGCCATGAGCAATATTTTTGTCAATTCATTTCTTTTTTATGTATTTATTTTTTGTTTAGGGTTACAGGCAGAAATCTGTGAAACCCTCTTTCAAGAGCACCAAAAAAAGCGAACGCAAATATGGTACATAAAAACAAAAACATGAAAAAAACATTGAAATTTATATTGTTTCATCAAGTAGTATGAATATCAAATCAAACATATACCAAATCATCT
>NW_018205156.1:0-624 GCF_001263595.1 Phalaenopsis equestris | reverse complement strand
CTCTGCCATGATATGCATTGAGCAAAAATTGGATAATAATTGAGAAAAATATGCTCAAATATTGTTCAAACTAACTTCAATCTTTGGTCGAGCTGTGTTCAAATATCATTAAAGTATAATTTGAACAGAATTCAAACCATCTTTGAATAAAATTAGAATTTTATTCTAATATGATTTTCATAAGGTTTAAATATGCTTCGAACAAGCTTTTTATGTCACCAAACTCTCTTCAATTTAGCTCAAAGTGATTCAAAATGGTTCAAACAAGATTTGTACATTGTCTAAATAGCTAACGCAAATCATGAGTACCATGGTAATATAAGATAAATAACACATAGTAATCCTCCAGACTCAGCAAATTCATGCCCTAGCCTCTCTTAAAATGAATGAGAGCAAGAGAGTTTCACATAAGATTCTGGCTCAAATTTTAGAAGGCAGACGAGACAATACATAAGGCATTGCTTTGAGATTTGGCCTTCATTTTCTTATTACAATGAATACAATAAGATAATCGATAGTATTAGCTTCTTGTGAGCTGATGTTAATATTAAATTTGTTAGGGCTGGAGCCATATAATTTCCCACTCCCGCTACAGGATCCCCCTCCTGATCGCGAAACCCGTGA
>NW_018205155.1:0-624 GCF_001263595.1 Phalaenopsis equestris | reverse complement strand
AAAGTCGTAGGAAGGGTTCCTATAAATTACATGGTTGTCCCCCATTTAGTAAGAATATTACAAATATTTATGATTTATTACATCTTTACATATTTATAATCGAACTGGGCATAATTTGAGCTTGCAACTAGTGTTGGCGTCATTTCGTTTCTGTATTTGCTTTAGGCATCATTTCGTAGTTGTAAATGTTTGGCTTATTCATGTGGTATTCGTTCAGTTGGACAAAATGTCATTTGACCACTTGAACTATCTTTGGTCGCCTTTTTTTGAAAAATCTATTGTGCAAACTCCTTTGTCCTCTCAGAAGATTATTCCATTAGGTAGACGACACATTACCAAAATCTGACGAACAACTTACATTCGGTCGAATAATCTATACAAGAGGAGTCTTTGTTAGGAGATTGTTAATTTTGTGAGCACCCTTCGTGTTGGTTAGATCGTTATCAATATCGGTGTGTGGTGTTCCTTCGTTTGGTTGGACTAACGCTCGATCGGCCCAAACGTTGGCTGATTGGAGTTTTACTGAATTGCTTGGTCTATTGTTACTCTCTTCACGTGATCCGTTAAATCACCTTGAGATTTATGCAATAACATTTCATATATATATATATATATATATATATA
>NW_018205154.1:0-624 GCF_001263595.1 Phalaenopsis equestris | reverse complement strand
ATAGTCTTAGACTTTTTTTTGCACTCTTGATATTCACTGTGAAGTGAGGGGTGTATCCGTAATTCTGTATTATTTTTAAGCGAATTTTTTTCTTTAAAGTATTAAATTTATGGCTATTACAGTTTTGTTAAGCACAACATTACAAAATAGGGGCAGAATTGTCAGTTTTCCAAAAATAGTTGCCCAGCTGTTTTCACGCAGCTGCCCCAAACAGACAGTCAGCTTCCTCACAACAGCTTCCCCACAACAGCTTTTTGGAGCAGTGCAGCTTCAGTTGATAATCTGAAAAGCTGTAGCTGCGCCAAACAAACCCTATGTGTGGTTCGGATTCCATATTTACAACTTAGACTCTATAAATAGAGTCCTGCCTCTCTTTTGAGAAAAGATGAAACCTTGAACAAGAGAGATGCCAAAGTCTGGAGAAAGAGGGAGCAAAAGGCACAGATCTTGCATAGATGATTTGGTGCATACCTCCTGTTCCTCCAGCCACCAACCACCGCCGACTACCGTCAGCCTCCTGTTTCTATAGTTGTCGGCAAACTCTAACTGCCTCCACCGCCTCTACATCTCCGGTCGCTGTCTCTGGCATTTTTGACCCCCTACTTTGGCTGTCGCCGCCCCCCG
>NW_018205153.1:0-624 GCF_001263595.1 Phalaenopsis equestris | reverse complement strand
CCTCTTTCATCCATTTTTCAAATTCTCAATCAAATGTCAAAATTCATGGTAAAACTCACAACCGAAATTTTTCATTTTTATCGAAATCTCATTAGTCTGATCATGACACGCATAAATATATCGGTTCGGTAATTCAAGAAAATCAGTTGGATGATTTATTTGTAAATATCAATATTTCACATGATCTGTATGTAATTATCCCTTTTTCATTTTGTAAGAAAAAAAAATGTCAATATACTAGCTAGTTTCCATTAGTCAAAATTTTACCATTTATATGCATCAGTTGACTTTGCGTCATTGCGTGTGAGTAGCCTTATAAAGAAGATTGCACAAGTTACATTTGTTGCAATTTTGAATCACTTCAATTTTTTTTTATTGCCTTCTAATTTCTTTTAATGCATTTGGGTTTTGTAATTTTCTTTTTTTATCATAAGAAATTAAAAAATCTCAAATGCTCACCCTTTTTTAACCAATATATTATATTCCAAAAGAATTTTGTTAAAAAACAGCTAATTGTCAAATGAAAGTCAAATTAAATTACAACATATAAAAGACAATCTAAAAGAAACTATTTGAAAAAATGTAAGCTCGAGGATATACAAATCTTTAAAAAATAATGAGCGA
>NW_018205152.1:0-624 GCF_001263595.1 Phalaenopsis equestris | reverse complement strand
ACAACAGCTTCTACGCAGCAGCTTTCTGTGGCAGTTGCTGCATAGCGGTTTATTAAAAAGCTACAATTGCCCCAAACAGACCCTTAGCCTTACCAATGAGGATTCAAGTATGCAGAAACATGTCATATGGTTCACGCATTCATTCGAGAATGATATAAATTTAATTTGAATAAATGTCGTTCTTTGACTTGAAGTGAAATATAAAACCTACCAAAATGATATGTTGGTCGATTATAAAACATTGCCATTAAACTTATGAAGTTAGTTAATTTCCACTTAAGTTTTTTGGATCCGAAAATGTGCTATTTTTTTAGTAAAAAATTGGTTTGGATGTTTTTCTTCAATGACTAAGGGCACATTTAGAGCACATTTTCCATAATTTATTTTCTAAAATGTTGTTATGATTGTACATTGGGTCAGAAAGTTTTTTCTAATTACGATAAATTAAAAAAAATATTAATACATAAAACTTAGGGTAGTATTAACCATTTCTAGCTTTCTCAAATAATCTGGAATCATCACTATGTTTTACATTCATCTTTGAAAATTACAATAACTCACCAAAAAAATCACAATAAGGATCAATAACAGTAAGTAATTGTTTATTTATTTCAAAAAAAAAAA
>NW_018205151.1:0-624 GCF_001263595.1 Phalaenopsis equestris | reverse complement strand
TTCGTTCACAGAGCTAATCATATTCCAAAAATGAAACGACGGGCATATACTGAAAGTGAGAAAGATCAAAGAGTATAAGAATCATAGAAATATATACAGAAGAATTAAGGCAGCCCTAAAGACGTGAAAGAGTTTGCCTGCATGGAGATACAGCAAGTGATTGGGAAGCAGAACCTTAAACAACTGAGCAGAAGAAAATAAAGAAATATGAATTGGGAATTATGTAGGTAATTTCTCGATTTTATTCTGGTCGTGAAGGCATGCCACCTCTAATACAACCTTTGTGATGTCCCGACTCAAAATAATAGGAGTAGAAAGTAATTGTCTCTTGGAGCAAGTATGTTTTGTGAATCGATCCATCTGAATGCGCTTTATTCTTGACTATTTTTTTGATTAAATATGCATCACAAAGATAGCTTACATTGAAAATGGTGGTTGTTTAGCATGAAACTAAAATGCAACTCGCAATTGTAGGTGATATGCGGAAGAACATGCCTCTCAAATGGATACATCCATCTATACTACACACGACCCCTCAATGTAGCCTCTTGACATAGATGTATAGGTAGAAGCTCTATAGAGTTAATAAAACTAGAGGAAAATATCCACTCGAGCTGACATAAT
>NW_018205150.1:0-624 GCF_001263595.1 Phalaenopsis equestris | reverse complement strand
AGTTCAGATTTATGGCAGGGTTATTGGAGCATCCAGTTGGGGGCTTATAGAAGCGGGATGGCAGGGTTATTTTGTGGGTTATTGAGGGGTTATGACAGCGGGAGTGCAGATTTTATTTTGGGGTTATTTAGCGATTATTTTAGGGTTATTTCAGGGATATTGGAGCGTTCAACGGGGTTATGGCAGTGAGAACAAGGAGGTTATTGCGAGGTTATTTTGGGATTGTTTGGGGGTTATTCTTAAGGTTATTTGTAGATGGATTGCGAAGTTATTTCGGGGTTATATCGAGGATATTGGAGTGTTCAGCGAGGGTTATGACAGCGGGAATACGGGTTATTACGGGGTTATGTCAGAGTTATTGTGAAGTTATTTCCAGGTTATTCCGGTATTTTTTTTATATGTTCCTCACTTGGAGCACACCGGGCCTACCGGTAAAATCAAGGTCCAACTCAACCTAGGTCCAACTCAGGTTAAAACAAGTCCAACAAGGGTCCAACCCAGTTCTTACCCAGGTCAAACCAAGTACAACCAAGGCTCACCTAAGACAACTCAAGTCCACCCAGGTCAATCCATGTCTAACCTAGGTCATCACGAGCGTAACCCAGGCAACCTAAGTCAACCAAT
>NW_018205149.1:0-624 GCF_001263595.1 Phalaenopsis equestris | reverse complement strand
TTTTTCTTAGGTGGGCTTATTATTCTCTATAAATCTATTTTATTCAAGTTACTCACAAAAGTATTGAAGTTTCTTCAACATATTCATGATAACTTTTATGCCATTATTCTTGGACATATGCTTCATAATTTGAGATTTTTTCTTAAATACATCATGTGATGCCAAATGTTTAATGCCATTTTTTCAACAAATTAGCTATTATTATTACCCTTAAACCTTTTTGGATCAACTTGAAATAGCCCAATCAAATTATTGCTTAACTAATTAAACTTGTTTGATGACCACCAACTAATACCTCACCTATTGGTTCATTTATCCCATCCTTCCAAAATACATGACTCATCTATATTCATTAATTTGACTAACATTACTCATATACGACCAAAATTTTACTAAAGATAACATAATGAAGGCAACACCTATCTCACGATAAGATAATATGGTGTGATAAGATAAATATCATGCGATAATTTCTGCTCTAAATATAGTTGATGGCATCTAAGAAGTATGTGGCTAATTGCTTTTTAAAAATCTATTGTATTGCTATGCATAAAGCAAGATTCCACTCTCCTTTTTCTTTCTCATCATATGCAGCTCAATTGATGAATTTGTCTGGTAGCCGGA
>NW_018205148.1:0-624 GCF_001263595.1 Phalaenopsis equestris | reverse complement strand
GTGGGGGGGGGGGGTGAGTTGTGTGATTAATCAATAATAATATTACTACTTTTTAATAATTTTTTAGGTACTATAAGTGCTTATCAACAATAAAAAATATATTTTAATATTATTTTGGGTGAATTTTCTTAGATCATGTGAATCATAAAACTTCTAGTATCAATATAGTCATTAGTTGGTTTCTTTGAAAAAGTGACTTTTAGATGATGCTTTAAAAATCATCCATGAGAATAAGAATGTTAATGAAGTTAGAAAAATTACTTTTATGATCATTTAAACAACAGCAATTTATAATTTTATTCATAAAAGTACTTTATAATTCATGCAATAAAGATTTCAACAAATGATCTTATCACTAATCAAGAGGTTTTATTTTAGCTGTAGAAGATAAAGTTATCCTAAAAAATGGCTGATAAAGTGATAAATTAAAGCATCCTTCATTATTTAGCAGCCATTGAGAGAAATTTTTTCTTCATTTGACTCAATGATGGAAATTAAATAGCAACTATCTAGGTGGAGTGTTTTGAACCACTAATAATATGTGAGCTAGCTTTATTTCACTAAAGAATGTTTTGGTTATATGCATTAGGATTGCAAACTAATATAAATGCAAGAATTTTAAGC
>NW_018205147.1:0-624 GCF_001263595.1 Phalaenopsis equestris | reverse complement strand
ATAATAATAATAATAATAAATTGGCTACACATAATACAAATGAATTCTTTTATAAATAAGTGAATATTACATGCGGTATCTGCATGTACGAACTGATGGTATTATGATGATATTCATCACAATATCATCACAATAACACAAAATTCACACATTCATATCTATTCTCTATATACAAAATTATTTTCATAAAAGAGAGACTATAATAATGTGAATAAATGGCCATTATCCTTCCATACGATTACCTCGAGATCAACAACCCCATCCAACACAAAATCTACAGAGCTAGATAGCGTTGTTCTTCTGTACTTGGCTTGAGCTGTCTCTCTTGCCAGCTCCATACGCTGGAAATTGCAATTTACTATGTCGGCCTTCCATGGAACACAACAAAAACAGTAGTTCCACACGCGCCCCAAAATATTTGGAAAAGCCTCACTGTTTGAGTATTCAGGAAAACTAAGTAGAAGATTTACATACATGTCAATGATTAATTTGCTCTGTGTATTTGCATGTAGAGTACCGAAATTTTAATTTTTTACAAATATATCATCTTATTTATACATGGAAAACTATATTTTATTTTCTTAGAGCCAAAACAGTGGCATTTTTAATGTGATGTGAAAGATT
>NW_018205146.1:0-624 GCF_001263595.1 Phalaenopsis equestris | reverse complement strand
TTTAGCATGTTTAGATAAGCCCAAAAGGCAATATGTACAAATTGAATCTATGATTTCACTGGGACACTTCTCTATCAACTACTATGTTCCGAATAAATGCACAATTTTGAATTTAATCATGATCATTTATTTGAAAAAAAAATGGTACAGACATACCACATAACTTATGCATTTACAAATCTTACTCCTAAGAATCAATTTTGATAAATATGCCACCTCATCTATGCATTAAAAGGTGTGTTTACCTTTTTCTTTTTTCTAAATCTTTAGAGGGCGTAATTGTAAAAAATAAAATTTATGAGTTAGATATGTAAATAAATAGGAATTTGGGGTTACTTGTATGATGCCCTATTATTTAGATGATTGAAATCCATTAAGAGATTTGAAAATTAGAAGATAAGAGTCATCTCTGTTATTAATGCAGCAATAAAGATATTCTTATATATAAACAAAAATGAATAAAGATTTGTTTGTTTCTTGTTCGGCTCATTTAGACTCAAAAATAATAAAATAATGTATATAATTGATGAATACTATTTTTAAATAATTTAATTGACTATGGCTACAAAGATTTATAATAAATTAAATCAATTAAAAAATAAAATAAAAATATATTAAATTATA
>NW_018205145.1:0-624 GCF_001263595.1 Phalaenopsis equestris | reverse complement strand
TATATATATATATATATATATAAATTAAATGATAGTAGATAGAAATAAAATCTAATAGAAAAGGAAAGAGCCAGATGAAAAAGGGAATAAAAAAGGGACGAATATAATAGGAAAGGGAGGTGGGTGACAAAATTGGAAAAGGGGATGCTCTCCCTTGGACGAAAAAGCCTCCTTGACCGATCGGTTGGCACTAGAGACTCCTTGGCTAGAATAGCCCACAATTGGGCTATGAAAGGTAAGCCTCGTGTTAGACCACCGGGATTGTAGGAGCTTAGAATTCAACCGTAGAAGTTTCCACTTCTTTGAAATACAGCGTCAGGTTGACCATGTTGAAGGTGGCAGAAATATTGTATTCTCTTAGTAAGTCAATCCAGTTATCGTTGACATTCCAAAACACATCATGATAGAGTAAGTATTCATCTTTTTTAAGCAAAATCATAAATGGAACTATATGTGAATGAGTATCCTCATGAACTAAGTTTTGAGTCATCAAATTGGTAAATGTTTTTTTCCACTCTTTGTGCTTGTTTCAGAGTATCAGATAAACACATATGTAAGGTGAAATCAACTCTGGACAAAATCTATGCCAAACTGGACCACACTAAATTATAACCACCTAGGAGA
>NW_018205144.1:0-624 GCF_001263595.1 Phalaenopsis equestris | reverse complement strand
TATTATTATTATTATTATTATTATTATTTCTCTATATTTTATTTTGAAATAATTCATGTTTGATATGCCTAAGAAATATCGTTATTTTCAAAACTATTTAAACACCTAAAAGTTGATTAAATATTTATCAAAAATAAAATGAATTGGTTTTTAAAATAAAAATAATAAAACATATTAAATTTTATTTAATAAATATTCTAAATGAAAAAAAAAAAACTTAAAATTTGATTGAACTCATCAAATAGAATAGGTGAGTTCAATCAATCATGTTTTATTTTTATTTAATTATTTATTTATTTAAATGTATTGTTGGTGTAAATATCGCTATATAAAGATAAGAGAAGGGAGAAATAAAAGAAATATAATAACAATAATAAATATTTCATTATTTTTATTATAATTATTACATAACTAATCTGATTTATTTACATAGACATTGAATAATCCAAAAAAATTCAAAAAAAAAATTATGATATTAATATTATTTGAAGTCAAGGCTAAGTCCACCTACTTAGATAATATAAATGTTTATCAGCCAAAATCTCAAAAAATATAACATCTATTCTCTTCCTCATGTTCTCAAAGAATCTCAAGTATTGGAGAAGATAAAATATATGTAATGCT
>NW_018205143.1:0-624 GCF_001263595.1 Phalaenopsis equestris | reverse complement strand
ACAATTAAGTTCGATTTACATTATAAAAATGGAGAAGAAAACAATCCATACGAGGCACTAATATTTTCTTCTTCCCTTCCAAGTAGGCAAGCCATGAAATCCTAATGGTTCCAAAGTTCTACAAATAAGGATCAAACTTCCTCATCATTAATCATGCTTACAACCTCTCACTTGGTTGCCCTGGTACAAGTCATCTACACTTGAAATTAGTTTTCTTAATCAAGCTTACTTTCACTCACAAGTTTGCCTCCCAGCTTAATCGATTCTCGACCCTTCTCACTTTCTTTCTCTTCTTCACTAAATCACTAGTTTTCCTCTTCATCTTATGCTTGTGATGCACCAATGGAGAGAAAAGAATCAGGCTTTTACATGGGGGTTGGACACTAGTTATCTTAGTAACATAGAAGAAAGCACAAGCCATATGAGAATAAAAAAGCTTAAGTATCATTTGATAATGATTAGGGAAAACCACTATATGCATTTAAGTTCAATCAGAAAAAGCTAAGGGAGAATACTAGATTGCCTAGTATCTATAAAGGTATCCTAGAGTCAAAGATTGGGAGGCCCACTAAACAATGTAAGGTGAAGTAGAACAAACCAAAGTAGTGTCACTGATCCATTTTT
>NW_018205142.1:0-624 GCF_001263595.1 Phalaenopsis equestris | reverse complement strand
CTTGAACCAGATTAATTTAACTAAGTTCAAGCTCGAGCTTAATTCTAGATATATTAATTTATTCAGCTTAAGTTAATCAAGTTTGAGTTCAAACCCAGGCGTCGGGTTGTCTAGCATGAAAAAAACATATTAATTTAACTATTATTATAATTAAATAATAAAAAAATGAACAATTAAAGGATAATTAATATCAAATCATTTGATATATAATATAAAATATCAAATTTTAAATATGTTTATTTTTATTTTTTTGAATTTTAATATAGTTTTGGTCTATGTTAATTAATTATTTTTTTAACTAGTTGAGTCTATGCCGGCTTGAACTTTACCTCTTAACTTATCGATTTGAGCGTGAGGCAGCCTGCGAATCATAGTCACCTTGAATTCTAAACTAACTTTGGGCCAGACATAACCTAAGAAAAATAAAGACTTTTAAAAGCTTAATAATAATATATATTTAAGATATAACAAAACAAATTATTCAAATTTAAAATATAATCTCAATAAATTAGCCAACCAATCCTAGTAGTAAATCTTTTGTCATTTACTCGACATTGCTCGGATCTAAATTGAATGCCTCGTGCCATCTACATATTTACTATTTATATAGACCATATAAATTAC
>NW_018205141.1:0-624 GCF_001263595.1 Phalaenopsis equestris | reverse complement strand
TTTTTTTTTTTTATCGCACCATTCATCTTCTGCTCTAGTGTTATTCTCTTTTTCGCTCTCTTCTTGACCTTGTAAGACCTTTTCTTGATCTTGTAAGACCCCGCTCGTAAGTCTTCTTCGTTGAACTCCGCTCTTACGTGCGAAAAGACCGCGGAGTCCGTCCTTCCCCCCTTCCCCTTTCTATCCCTCCTGAGCTGAGCTAGGACTTGTTGAATGCAAGAAATGAATATTGTACAATAAGAGCTGACTTTTGTTTTATTAAATTTTTATTTCATGCGAAAGGGATTAATGTAATTTTGCTAATTGATGGGGGGTAAATATATATAAAATCTATGTAATATTTGGCAGAGCAAATTGCCCACAGTGACAGAGGCAGGTATTTTGTTTTATGTGATGGCTGATTAATTAGGTGGGGAGAGGGAAGAGGAAATATTCTTCTCGTGACCATTCGAAGCAGTACCTGCACTTATTTGACATTTTTTTCCTTCTTCACAATTATTTCATTTTGCTTTCTTTTCATCATTGCTGTCTCCTTTCAATACTTGGCGGCTTATTTCAGCAATTTTCTATTTCTGGGAAATTTACATATATACCATAAAATTCTTATGTATTTATATTTTTAAT
>NW_018205140.1:0-624 GCF_001263595.1 Phalaenopsis equestris | reverse complement strand
GCAACCCCCACTCCAAAACCCTTATATAATCCCCTCACCTTCGACTCCCCACTCCAAAACACCTAAACAATGGGAACCCTAACCGGCCACCTCCTCGCCGGCTCCGCCTTCTCCATTCTCGGCCTGTGGCACCTCTTCAATACCGCTGCCTCCTATCGTCTCTCCGGTCACTCTTCCTTCTCCTCCCGCATCTGGTTCCCTTCTCCCTTCATCAAACACCTCGAACTCCTCCTACTTCTCCTGCTCTCCCTCGTCTCCACCACTCTCCTCCTCTTCCTCTCTCCCTCTTCCGCCCCATCCGACCTCGAACACGCTACCATGTTCCTTCACCTCTTCATCTACTCCTCCGCCGCCCTTGCCGCCGACCTCCTTCCCTCCCCTTCCTCCTCCTCTATTGCCGGCCTCCTTGCTGCATCAGCTTTCGCTCAAGAGCTTCTTCTCCTACATTTCCACTCCATCGATCATGCCGGTCTAGAGGGACACTACCATGGTCTCATGCAAATTGTTGTGGCCGCGTGTTTAGTGTCGACGGCGGCGACGGTGGGATTTCCGACTAGTTATGTGGCGGCGGCAGTGAGGTCGGCGGCGGTGGTGATGCAGGGGATGTGGTTTGTGTGCATGGGG
>NW_018205139.1:0-624 GCF_001263595.1 Phalaenopsis equestris | reverse complement strand
CAAATTTTAACACTAAAAGCTTCTACACTATAATATTGAACAAGTTTCTTCAACTCCTCGCTAGTGAAATGATTAAAATGTTTTCTCGGTTTTGTTTGTTTCTCGGACAATTATTTGGCCATTTACATCCTTGACGTGCTTTTGAGGCAAGTTGATTTGATCAAAAGCTTGATTCATGAGCAATCAACTTAGATTGTAGTTACCACCAAGTGTTTATTTAATGCTTCATTAGGGCAATGAAGGTCAAAGTTCATCCCAATCAACAAATTTTATAATTCTTAAAGCATTCAAAGATAGTGGAAATCCTCATTCAGCCAATATTAAGCCTTAACTCCAACCATGGAGTTCAATTTCATTACATCATTAACCTACTTTACAAGGTCTTTATAGAAGCCTTTATATTGCATTATATATTTAGATAGCGATTAAATTATAGATATTCACTAATAACATATTTATTTCTATAGCCATTGTCTGTCAATAAAAATACAATTTGGAGAATCCGTTATCTCATAACACATTAATCAAAGATAATATAGTCCTCACCCTTTATGGTGGAAGTGGAAAAGTGAAGGAGACTACCATGATCATTAAAATATCAAAACAAGGGCGTGGATCTAATTA
>NW_018205138.1:0-624 GCF_001263595.1 Phalaenopsis equestris | reverse complement strand
CCGTCCGTCGTGGTCACGACCCTCTACTCGCTGTCGTCGTTGCCCACTGCCGTTGTTCGCCTCCGGTTGCTGCCCGCCCCCCCGTCAATAATATCTTGTATATTTTGAAAAACTTTATTTTTTAATTTACTTCAATCCAGACAAAAATATAAAGTTCTATGTTTATTTTACAGTGAATCAAATAAATCTAAAGTATTTTGAATACAATATATTACTTTTGTATTACATTCATTTTATATTGCATTATTTTTTCAACGAAACGAATAATCCTTAAGTTAACACAAAAGTGCATCTCTTTAAAGGGAGAACATAAAACATCTTTGATAGCTATAAAGGAAAAGTAAAATCACATTATATTTCGTTAGTCATGACATGTTCTTGAAAGTTCATCAATTGCAATTGCAAGTTCTCTCAATAGAGGAATACAAATTTGAGTTTGAGCTGTTGGTGCTAAAATGCGAGCTAGTGAGCACTAGGGAAACACCATAACTTGATATCATGGGATATTAAGATTGTTTATTGGCATTGTGATATAGTTACTACATTATTGGATGTTACATGATGTTCAGACCCTATCTTTAAAGGAAAAAAATTTTACGTGCGGATTCCAAACATATGGACATC
>NW_018205137.1:0-624 GCF_001263595.1 Phalaenopsis equestris | reverse complement strand
TATTTTCATCTAGTTCTAATAAATTAAGATTATATATATATATATATATATCTCTCATGGAGTTATTATGATGTTTTTGAGTGGTAATTTGTCTAATCATTTTTGGTTAAACTATTTTATTTGTATTTGCAATAAAAATTATTATATGAGATTGGGAACCATGTGCCAGAATATTGATGATCATGCTTAACGAAAGAAATTGGAAGATATACATGCATACCATTTAATTCATATGTATTTACGTATATAACACCTAAAACTTCACTTTTTGGATGCATATCTCCTTTATCCATCCATGAAAGATGAATTTCACATGATAAAAATAAAAATGATGGTATTTTTTATCTGGTATGAAAGATTAGGGTGGTATAAATGTAAAAATAAAATTCAAGTACTAAATATGAAAATAAATAAGAATTAAATGATATGTATGTAAATGGCCCCAAAAAATAATAATTGATTTCAGAATGAAAAAGATTTCAAAAAGGAAAAAAATAAGTTTAATATGTAATATATTTTAGCAAATATTGCTTTTGCATGAGCTTTCAATACGAATGAGGAGAGATTTTTAATACTCCTCCAAAATTCTGGGCGTCATTAAAAAGTAAAACAAATCAATCATTT
>NW_018205136.1:0-624 GCF_001263595.1 Phalaenopsis equestris | reverse complement strand
GTCTTGTCTGAATGTACCCTTTCTCCACTAATCGTGTCTTGTAACGCTCCACTTTCCCTTCTAGATTTTGTTTTACTATGAAGATCCACCTGCACTTAATTATTTTTTCCCCTCTTGTAATGGTACTATCTCCCACGTCTTGTTCTTATTGAGGGCAGCAAGTTCCTCCAGCTTGGCAGCCTTCCACTTGGATCCTTCTTAGCTACGAGCCAACAGGTGAATATAAATACACTGTCATAAGTGCAATAAATGCTTTGTTTACAGATGATATCTTAGAATATAAGATAGACTGAGCAATGTCGTGTGATAAATCAAAACAAGAGAATAACGATTAGAACAACCCGCATTGTTGCGAGAGGTCATCCTTAAAACCGTGAGAGCGGGAGGAGAAGGGAAAGGAATCATATCAACTGGATAATCAAATTATGAAGTGAAAGGTGTAGGTATTTCAGGAGTTGGGGTAGAACAGGACAAGGAATTTGATGACACGAGTGCCACGGCAAGCACTATTCCAAGACTTGATAGCATGAGAGGCACGATAAGCACAGTTCCCTCATCCTATTTTTTCCTCCTATACACTTTCAGCTCTCTTTGAGCTTGAATCCCTCCACCTTCAGGCTCATT
>NW_018205135.1:0-624 GCF_001263595.1 Phalaenopsis equestris | reverse complement strand
GTTAAAAGCTTCGACAGATGAGGTTGAAGCTCCACCAACCTCGATAGATTGATGCAAGGCAGGGAGGGGACGCAAAATGGTCCAATCCAGGTGGGGGAGGGCTGGTCGGCCATCTCTCTAGAGCTAGGGTTGTCGCCCACTCTACTTATTTTTATTAGGTTTAGGTATTTTGTTTGATTATAAATATATATTTGTTTATTGTATCTTTTGTTCATTTAAGTTTTGTGATGGCATATGGTTCCTTTGTGATTCTCGAATGGGGATGAGTTTGTATCGATAGCGTTGGGTGGTGACAATTGTATCCCTTTGTTGTTAATGATAGTATCCCGAGTCTTCTTCCTTCATCAATCCTTCGAGTGATTTATGTATTCCGATTGGTTGTGAAAGTATAAAACTCTTGCATCTAGTATTTTTTTATTTGATTTCATCTCATCTTCGTACTGGTTATTTATTTTCCTTTCTCGAATTGCTTTATCAGTTGTTACTGTTGAAGCTTCTCCAACCACCCCCCTGGTGTCATTTAAATTATGGGGCATTTACATACATACCACCCGTTTCGTATGTATTGACATATCTAACACCTAAACTTTGCTTTTTTTACATCTATACCACCCAAATCTTTCA
>NW_018205134.1:0-624 GCF_001263595.1 Phalaenopsis equestris | reverse complement strand
ATATATCGAAGCTAGAATAGTAAGGGAGATTTATGATGCTATTGTGATACTTCCAATAGCTATAAATGCTGAGTTTCATGAAAAAAAATACAAGAAAAATTTAAGAGACAACACTTTCTGATCTCACAGACCAAGCAAAAAGCGACATTTATTTTTAAGAGAGAGATATAAAACTTTATATTGTTCAGATAGAAATACTTTTTAAAATTTTTGTTACTATGATTCCCTTTTCTTTATAGTTTGCTTTAAGAAATGTGCTTGATCATTTTTTGTTTTTTCAGTTTTTAAAGACAATAATGCTATAGCTTATTACCGTATGCATGTACGAATCCTCTTCAAAATTATGCTAACAAATATGAGTTGTAATATCCTCTTTTATTTTCCATGAGATATACAATATGTATAATTTTAATTTTTTCTTTGTTATAATTATTTTCTTACAAGCCAACTTTAGTATTAATAATTCAGTTTAAAATAATAAGAAAAAATATAGATTTTGACTTTATCAAAATTAAATATAAGTGACATAATATATGGCACTTTTATTCAAGACTGATGAAGAAAAAAATTAGATTAATGTGTTTTTGAGTTATCACTTTAAAATCAAAATTAAGAAAAAAAAAA
>NW_018205133.1:0-624 GCF_001263595.1 Phalaenopsis equestris | reverse complement strand
TTCATTAGTTTTCCTAGAATAGCACCAATAGAATAAAAAACTTGATGGTTGAAGAAATGAAGCTTGAGTCTAGGTAATTTGTACGATATGGACACAATGGGAGGTCCTTGACTTGGATCAAAGTCGAGAGACCATTCAAACAATTTCATATATTTGTCGTCAATTAAGATTGTTTCATTGAGAATATCCTTACATAATTTTTTTCTTTTCTCAGCTGTATCATAACATGTCTCCCATTAAAAAGACCCACTTTTCAACCCCCAAATAGTTTGAAATTTTCAAGAACTTGCCTGTTAGAATCCATCTTAGGGTGACCCAGTTGGAACTTTCCATTCAATCTAAATATATAATTTTCCGCAAGTGTTGAATCTTTATTGGCAGAAAAGATTATTGATGGTTTGCACCCTTTCTTTCCTGCTTTTTTTTAAGGAGTTACAATCTATCTGCTTGCGAATGAATCATGCTACTTTTGAGGAAAAACCAAAGTTTCTCCAAGCTGGGATGGATCACTGCCTTTATCAACCAGAGCAACGTAAGAGGGTTTGCCCACGTTCGGAGTCGGTTCAATCACAACAGAAGGGGAGAGATCTATCATGAAATCAGTAATGAAATCCAAAAAACCCT
>NW_018205132.1:0-624 GCF_001263595.1 Phalaenopsis equestris | reverse complement strand
GCACATATATGTTCAACACAAAACTTGGCCGAGCCATGAACTTTTTGCCTTCATTTATTGAAGACTCTAAGTTTTAAACTGCCAAGGGTGGAGCTCTAGCCATGAATTGTACTATTCATCTCAACTAGGTCCTCTAGCTTCCCATATAAGTGCAGGGCAGTCAAGGAATCTAGAGATATTCTAATGGATCTTCCACGGAAGGACCCCCATTGAAGCACATAATCAAACTAAAAGACCTGATTTTATGGCCTTCAAAAATGTAGACCGATGTGGAGACCCTTAACCAAATACTCGGATGTAATTTATGTGAAAAATATAGAACTTAGCATATCTTAGTTAAGATGATATCTTTTATAGTGAGCTCTAAAAGTTTGGATTATTTTCTCAAAGCTTTCAAATACTTATATGAGATAAGGAACTAAAAACATGTGCTGTAAATTTCATAACTACAGATGCTGATACAATCTATAATTTGAACATGGTCTTGGGAAAGTAAAAATGTAAAAATTCAACTTGACTCCTAATATAGCAACGAACAAATTTTTATAAGCTAAATTGTTCACAAGTTCAAAGCCAAACAAAACCATTATTCAACCATATGCTTAATAAAATATACTTTTGCTT
>NW_018205131.1:0-624 GCF_001263595.1 Phalaenopsis equestris | reverse complement strand
AACGACATAAGGTATCATTAAAATTATTCTAGGAGAGAAAATCCTAAATGCAATACCCTTGATCTTTTCCTCGAGCTTTGTAGTGCATAAAGGCAAAAGCATGCATCAGAAATAAATAAGAGAAAGGATGCATCAAAAAAACTTTGCATTGATATTTGTAGACATTCAAAAGCAACCCGAGTTCTTATCAAAAGGGTATTTGATGTGAGAATCATGTAGCAAGCGTACTGTTTCTACTGGTATATGCTTTTGGCAGAGCTATGCCTTCAGCTCCTACAGGTCGTGTGGTTCCTACAGAGAGTGTAAGGCTTTGCAAATATTATGCCAATTTTTCTCATGTTCTTGGGTGAATCCTCCGGTTTTAGTGCTAACAAGACTTATCTTTGACAATTCAAAATTCCATTACTTTGATGGGATCCACATTTTTTTGGGATTTTAATGGAAGAACTTTTGCATTTGATGACTTTAGGGGTCTTGTGTTGTATATATTAGTATTTTAGGCAACTATTAGAGAGCTAACTGTGATGAATGAATTTCAAATTTGTGTGTTTAGTTTGATATTGATTCTTTTAAGTGTGGTGCAAGTGTGATGTAAATCTCAAGGGAAGTCATTTTCTTGTACCA
>NW_018205130.1:0-624 GCF_001263595.1 Phalaenopsis equestris | reverse complement strand
AAATTTATTATTTTAAATCGGCACTCAAAAACTAAATTTTTCTAAGCCCACAAATTCTCCAGATCAACGGGCGATTTTGTTACGTCAGCAGATAAAATTGTCATATGATGTGATGAATTTTGACATATAAGCAGGTAAATATACTAAAATAAATGAGATAATTTATAAGAGTATATTTTTTTAATGTTTTCGCCCCAATTTTCTTTTTCCCTATTTTTTACGTAAGTTTTAGTATATTCATTATATCATTTCCATTTATATATTTGTACTCATGTTTGGAAAATATATTAATTTGTTCTAATTTTTTTTTCAAAATCATCACCTCAAGAGATAATTTTACCTTTTGATCACATCATCAAACAATTTTGCTAGATGGCGTAACAAAATTGCTTGCTGACGTGACGATTTTGTAAATTGAGAAAATTTTATCTTTAGAGTGCTTATTTAAAATAATAAATTTACTAAAAACTCTATTTTAAAATTGAAGGAGCATTTGTTATAAATATCTTGTTGGATGACAAATTTGGCTACAATCAATTTTGTAGTTTAATGAATTTTAAGTAGGCGATTAAGTAGTGATTTTGTCAATTTAGCTTGGACTAGGCTCAAATTTTAGCTTGGCCT
>NW_018205129.1:0-624 GCF_001263595.1 Phalaenopsis equestris | reverse complement strand
AGCATTGTATTTCTTTTTCAACAAACCAAATAAACCTCTAAGTTATATTTTTAAATAAATTTTTGCCTCCTCAAACTATGAATAATCAAAAGTGTTCTATTTTATTCCCTTTTAATTACTGCCATAATTGCTGCCTCCTAGGAACTAGTGCAAGGCATGAATATTTTTGTTTAGATTGAATCCAACTTCACTTTAAGGTTAAATAGCTATCTATATTTGAGCAGCTCTATGGACCTATTATTATAATTTAGCCAATTCTAACTCAAAGAACAACTTTATTATGCCCAAATAAAATCCGAAAGATTATTTCATGCATGGCAAATAATCAATCCAATAGTCCAAATAAAAACCTTTAACCATGACTTTGAAATAAATTAATTATCAATCGAGTGAGCCCAATAGAAAATTGTTAAGGAATTAGCAGCGATGATGAAAAAGCAAGGCATAAAAAACTATAAATTCAAGTGTGTATACTTACATGTGATGCAACAAAACAAACAAATTTTTTGGTTTGATCTAACTTCACTTTCAAGTTAACTAGCTATCTAAATTTAAGCAGTATTATTGGCCTTTTTTATAAGTATATATGTCTCCCTCCCTCCCTCCCTCTCTCTCTCTCTCTCT
>NW_018205128.1:0-624 GCF_001263595.1 Phalaenopsis equestris | reverse complement strand
GTGATTTTAAATTATTTTTAAAGCATATTCATATTCTAACATTATTTTATCAAATAATAATATGATTTTAAATTAAAAATTGATTATGTTTAAGTTATTATTAGATACAAATCGCAACCTATTGGCTAGTAAAAACATGCAAGTCATACAAGATTTAAATAAGTTCAATTAGGTGTATAACATCTAGTTAGCATTGCAAAAATATGATAATATTTGCAAAATCATAATCAATTTGATTCTAATCAAACATTAATTATGTAACCTCTCCAATTGTATCTACAAAACCAATAAATTTAATGAAGGGAAAAGAAGGTTGATGAGAATGAGATATTTGCAAATATATAAAATTAATAATTTTTATGTTAATTGTTAGATGTGTTATTTATGCTTCAAAAAATACTAAATATTTTTTAAGAAACTCATAAATTTAAATTATAATAAAATAAAATAGACTTCTTACTTATAATATCCCAACTATATTATTTTGTCGAATTTAGTGTTATGCAAGAAATATTTAATAAAATATTCTAATTATGAAAATTATAATTAAATATTTAAAATATATCGATATCTAATTTAAATTTATCATTCATAATAACTAATATAAAAAATAATTTAAATAAA
>NW_018205127.1:0-624 GCF_001263595.1 Phalaenopsis equestris | reverse complement strand
TATTTTTTTTTTTGAAAGAAGAACAAATTCTTACTAGATGAAACCTTAAAAAGGATGTAAATTGTAATGTGGTTTCCTTTGCTCCAGCTGCAGCTTGCAATTTTTATGAAGTATGGATGTTTTTGATTACATGATTTGCATTAGTTTTTATACTTATTGGATCCTTCAATTTGTTATTTGCTTGACTTGTCACATTCTGTTCCATTTGTTATTTGCTTTTGTTATGTAATACGCGATCAAGCAATGCTCTGCCAGTGACTTGGCTGTGGATTTGTTTGTTTGCTGAGGGATTTGAAGGACTTTTTGGATTGGGTACGTGAACATTATTCTAATATTTTTTTTTATTATTTATGGGAACGTTATGTGATTTTAAATGGGGTTAGGCATGTTAAAGATAATATTTTTTGACTCCCTTGAAAGTAAATGATATTTTTAATTAAATGAATGTTGGTTGGATGTAATTCCTTATGTTCTTCTGAAGTTTTCTTTCTGCTTTTGACATGATGTGTGAGTGGATTCGGCCAAAACTTATAAATTTGAATTTTTTTGGTCTAGTATTTTGACTATTCTATGATTTTAAATTTTATGTGTCATTTCTATTGTAAGATTATTAAATTATCCTTT
>NW_018205126.1:0-624 GCF_001263595.1 Phalaenopsis equestris | reverse complement strand
TGCTGCATCAAGCATCAACTTCCCTTTTTCGTTCTATAGCCTCAATTACTAGAATTCACCATAAAGCGATGTGCTCAGGCTCTCTGGCAATGGTGACATCAATTATGTTCGGGGGCTACATTCTTCCACAATGTAATTTTATGGCTTGAATTTCCTTATAAATTAAAGCTTATTGGATAACCATATCATGGAGCCAAAAAGGCATAGCTTACACTAAGTTTGGAATGAGCAATGTGATAACTTAGCTATTAAAAAATGGGTGGCTACACTTTTTCATTGCTATGTTATGAGTCACAATTTGCCTTATAAGTGGATCCAAATGAAGCCGAAGTATAACTTCTTCATGAGATTTAACCCTAAAACTTCTATTGCAGCCTCACTCCCAACGTGGTTGCAGTGGACCTTTTGGCTCTCACCAACAACATATGCAGAAATAGGGCTATCTATTAATGAGTTTAGGGCACCAAGATGGCAAAATGTAAGTTATAGTGAGTTCCCTTTTGTACCTCCAAGGGAAGACAATTCATCGTAATAGTTAGCTTTTGGTTTTTTTAAGGGAAATTTACATACAAAGAACAAAATTCTCATCTATTTACATATCTCACACCTAAACTTCCATATTTA
>NW_018205125.1:0-624 GCF_001263595.1 Phalaenopsis equestris | reverse complement strand
GGCGAGCTCGTCGGGGAAGTTGAGGAGCGCGGAGCGGCCTCTGAGGAGGTAGACGGCGGTGTCATAAGCTCGGGCGGCGGCGACAGGGGAGGAGTAGGAGCCGAGCCAGATCCTTGAGCGTTTGTTGGGCTCCCTTATTTCTGCGACCCACTTTCCCCACTTTCGCATCCTCACTCCTCTGTAAGCTCTGTCCTTGCACCTGGATGCGGATACTCTCCTCTCTTTCGACACGGCTGGTCTCCGGGAAAACAAGTTCCTTTCCATTCCTCTCCCTCTTTCTCTTGGCTCCTAAGGGCCTTCTTCTCTCTCTGGTCGTTCCTATTTATGCAGCTTTAATTATGGGATGAGTAATGGCTTCTTGCGCAAAAGTAAACATAGAAAGATGATTTTTAATAGTTTTATTCTTATTAAAGAAAATTAACAAAAAAATAATTATAAAAAGTTATATATCCATAGGTCGTAGAGACTGGAGTTTGGATTTGTACGAGCTATGGGTCACATAGATCGTAGTTGGGTCATAAAGACCATAGTAGTGAGTTGTGATGACGTCTGTAGGTCATAAGGGTCAAAATCAAGAGCTGCACAAACTGTGAGTCGTGTATGTCGTAGGTTGTCATATAGGTC
>NW_018205124.1:0-624 GCF_001263595.1 Phalaenopsis equestris | reverse complement strand
TATATATATATATATATATATATACTCATCCTTCTTAAAAGAATAGTCTAACATACCTATATGATGATGAATAAATTTTTCGCTTATCAAATCGAGCCCATTTGTTGATCTGATTATACTCATCCTTCTGAAAAGAATAGCCTAGCATATCTATATGATGATGAATATTAAGGAAGTCATTATGCCAAAAAAAAATAATATTTGTCAATTCCTTATTAAAAATGTCGCCTGACACTTGGGACTCGATCGTTTCACTCAATTCTAGGGACGAGCATCTTACAAGCAACACCTGACACCCACATTGTGATCCTTTTATCAAGACATCAAGACACCAAAGACATACATCGTACAATACAAGATATATTGCGTTGATTATTTATTACTTTTCTAGCTTATGTATAAAAAGAGAAGGAAAAGAATGAAAGGGGGCGTTTCGGATAGCTTCCTGACTATTTCTCTCCTTTTGAATTTTGTAACCCAGGAATTTCTGAGGATTTGCACTCCTCTAGCTTACCGAATATAAGAATTTAATATAATCCTATGGTTCCCTCTCAATAATATCATCCATCCTGCCCTCATTTTTATTTTAATTATACAAGGTTTGTCACAGGGTTGCATGTAGGG
>NW_018205123.1:0-624 GCF_001263595.1 Phalaenopsis equestris | reverse complement strand
GAATAAAAAGAGATAGGTATGTGTTTGTTTAGCCTTGAGAGAGTTGGATGAATGAAATGATGTGGGTTACCCGAGCTTTGATGCTAGAAAGTTGGTGAGGTAACTATGGTTTGAAGTGCATGGAGAGTTAAAATTTGATATAACATATTAGAACTACTACCTTATATGAGAACTTTATTGGTTTCCTTGTGTTTTATTTGAAAGCCATGTTTATAAAAAATAGGAGATCAATTATTATTATCAACTAGAACATGGATGGATAGATGATTATGTGAGAGTTTTGAGAGTTGATAGAGGCATGAGAGGGCCAATTTATAGTTTAGGATAAAAATTATATTGATTTGCATGTGAGCTATGGGAGCGAAGATGTTTTTTCCAACAGTAAACAAATTTGAACATTAGTGTGGGGTGGGTTTTGTAAATGTTCAATATTGGATGTGAGATTCAGGATCCAAAAACAATTCAAAGGATTGAAAAGAAGTATTTGTCAACATAGTTGAATTATGAGAGGATTTTCCTGAGGGTGAGTAATTTGGATTCATTCTATGCCAACATTCAAGTGTTGTGTGAGCTGGTTTGAAGCATAATTGATAAGTTGGAATTGATGAGAAATTATTTTGTCCC
>NW_018205122.1:0-623 GCF_001263595.1 Phalaenopsis equestris | reverse complement strand
TGCGTACGTTGGTAGATTACAGGGAGGGTATTGGGCGGTTATATCCACGTTATACCCCCTATAAACTCCCTATAACCTACAAATATATAAAAATAGAAGCTCGAAACTTACTAGTTACATGTAGATTACAAGAAAGTTACAGAGGATATAACACGAATATAACCCTCAATACCCTCCAACCTACCAATGTACGCAGCTCTGCATACATATTACGTACGCAAATATTTCTCATAATGAACAGAACTAACCGGCTTATCCAGAGCGATTTTTATAAAAGCTAATATAGTAAAATATTACACAAATAAAAACATTTAATAATGTATTACTAAACTCATAATCATATACCAATAATAGCACTCCGATAAAATTTCTAGAAAAGAAATTTAGGTAGTTATAATTGATATTGGCTATCATTTCCTAGCTGGTTTCTTCTATGAGATTTAGCAAAATCAATTTCTAGGGAGTAGATTTTCTGTAGGTAGATTTTTTAAAAAGAAGTTCATTTAAATGAAAATCATTGCAGCTATTCTATTTGAATGATATTCAAGAAAATCTCCAGGGGCATTAACATTCATACCACCCAACTCCTTTGTATTTACATATCTAACACCTGAATTTTACTT
>NW_018205121.1:0-623 GCF_001263595.1 Phalaenopsis equestris | reverse complement strand
AAAAAAAAAAAATCAATAGAATATGTAATTTGTTTAGTGTAGGAATTAGGGTTCCAGATAAAAGAGGGCAAAAAGATTTAACCTAAATTTAGAGAGGTAAAACTTCTACAATCTACACTTGAAGAAAAACTTTTGAGTAAAATTTATATGTTTTTACCAGTATTTCTCTCCAGTTGCTCTCCAAATGAAATTACAGGAATTGCTGAAGCAAAGAAGATGTAGGTCGTGGGAGCCAGAATTCTACCAACAATAACGAAAAATGAGAAATAAATTGAGAAAAATAGCATAAAATTTCGGATTATAGAACATAATGACATGAAATTTAAAAGAGAGAAAAATCTGAAAATCTGAAACAAATTCTAACAATACCTAACGCCTGACCGGAACCCTCCAGTCCAGTCCTGCTTGTAGCACAGAAATCTCCCTTTTAGATCATTTTTTATGCCTCTGAAAGGCACAAATGTCTCCTCCATGCTCCCTCCGATCACTCAAGAACTCAAATTTTCAGATAAAAATACGGATTACATATCTGTTCTTCGTCCCAACTGCGCAAATGCAAGTGCCCTACGATCTTAAACTTTCCACCAAAAAAACAAAGAATTGAAACTTCTTCATAGAAGTAG
>NW_018205120.1:0-623 GCF_001263595.1 Phalaenopsis equestris | reverse complement strand
TATATATATATGTGTGTGTTAAATTAAAAATATACTTTCCTAATTTGGAGACCGACAATGTCACTAATCATGGAATTAAAATAATAAAACTTATTACATAATCAAAGTTTAAATTAACAGAAAATATGAAATATTAGATTTATTTGTTCTAGCATAACTAACCTTTCAAGTATATTCTTGAATATCTTGGTAGAGAAGGAGACAGACTTTACTGGTCAGTGGTCGTACGGACTAGACATAGAGTAATTATTGAGGTGTAAAAAACCAACGAAATTTCTCATTAAAAGATGGATATGTCATATTTTGTTATTCCTCTTAATATTATTAAGGAAGAGGATACCATACATGATGTTACTGGTATAAACAAAAAGTTTGTTGGTGATGTGGATGAGTTCAACCTCTACTCACTCACACAATGAAGCAAGAAAATGATTACTTGTAGGTTATATCATCTACAATATTTGTTTACTTCTTCTATTTTGACTTTTACTTGTTTTAGTTTCCTATTATAGGTCAATTATTTACCGCTTGACCTTGTATTAGTTTCATGCTTTATCTCAATAGATTTCCTGCTTCAGTTTATATTTTTACTGCACTTACTTTTATTATTTATTTTCTTTACT
>NW_018205119.1:0-623 GCF_001263595.1 Phalaenopsis equestris | reverse complement strand
GCGGGGTCACTGTAAGTCTCCTTAGGTCAGGGGTTCAATCCCCGCGGTGTAGGGTTCTTGAATAGTGGCACATGGAGTGAGTTTAGCGCGTGAAAAATTGGCATTTTATGGGACAATTTTGTCAAGAGCCCGATTATTGCAGGTTCCAGGATATGAGGCAATTGGGTGCATGGTTTTGGCGTTGTGTCCTTTTAGCAGGACCAATTTCCAGATTTTAAAGATATTTTTAAAAGTTTGTGAGGGCGAAATATTTGATGCCAGAGATATTAGGTGCATGATTTAAGCATGGCGTCCTCCGCCAAACCACTTTTAATTTCTACATTTTTTAAAATAAATAATAATGAGATTTTTTTGTTTATGTTATTGGATGAAAAAATTTTAATTTATTATTATGAAATTAAGATATTGACATTGATTAATAAGTGAGTGTGTCTACCGAGATTAGTTACATTGCTTCTTCTAGCTGCTATCAATGATTAGAATGCAAACGAACCCAATCATCATGGCTAAATTTCTAATTCAAAACATTGGTTTTCTTAGGAATAGTGTATTATATTTTTCTTGATTTTTGTCATAATTTGTGGTTCTTAAAATTGATTTTTTTTTTCTCTGCATATATATAT
>NW_018205118.1:0-623 GCF_001263595.1 Phalaenopsis equestris | reverse complement strand
TTCGTTCTCTTTCATAATAGGTTACAGTCGTTAAGTAGAAGCTTTGACTAATAACCACATATAGTTTAATCATCATGAGTGTATTTCATATAAAATTTTCCATTATAGATTAATGTCGTCGATAGTCTCTGGCTATACAACCCATGACAGGTGTTCCATCCTTAATGCATTCTTCTTTCAACTATGCTTCAATATATGCTACAGTCATCAGACAGGCACACGTCGACTAACAACCAAGTAAAATTCGAACATTCACAATGGCAGATAAGGTCTTCGCCTAGTACCCTTCAAGTCGAGCCTAAGAGGCAATACTCCATGGAATGCTACCATGCTTATGGAAGTCAAGCTCAAGAAGCAAGACTTGATGGAAGATACGATGCTCCTTGAAGTCGAGCCCAACAGACAAGACTCGATGGGAAGATATTGTACTCTTGGAAGTGGAGCCCGAGAGGCACGACTTAATAAAAAGCTATCATTCCCCTATGGAAGACGAGCCCAAGAGGTAAGTCTCAATGGGAAGCTAGTAGTGGACATAGTCCACACTTGAAATACTTCAATTGAGCAAGTGGTTGACAAGGTTTCCACTCAAAAGACCTCAGAAGGCTACAAGCCTCAGAAGACAC
>NW_018205117.1:0-623 GCF_001263595.1 Phalaenopsis equestris | reverse complement strand
AAAAAAAAATCAATAAAATTCATTTATATTTGCAATTGTAGTGATATTGAATGTTAATTAAGCTTTAAAATGTGTGTATAGAGAGATTATGTATACCCTTCATGTAAAGTTTGTGGGGACAAAAAAATGATCTATATCTTTCATTGAATGAAAAAAATTAATTGTGATAAAGTCATAAAACATGAGCATAGATATATAGAAATAATTCTATGAGCATAGATTTATAGACATAATTATATGATCCAGTAAAAATTTTATAATACCTCTTAGAAATCGTAGCTATTATGGTCTAAGAAAATAATCATATATTTCACATCTTAGTTAAATATTTGCAATATGTGAGAGATTTTTATTTTATCATATTTAGACTTAGGGTTTATTTGAGGTAGCTGCAAATTATTGTTAATCTACTGATAAACAGCTGATCCAGATAAGCTGTTGAGTTCATCAATTAAAAGAGAAGTGTCAATGATCCTTAAGGACACTACTTATGTATACTTGAAGCATTATATTCTAGTTTTGTATTACATAATACTCTTCTTATTTTGCTTCCATTTTCTAATATCATTTCAATGGTCAATTCAAGCTTATATTTGTGTGTACTAACATCTAATGTTGCTCTA
>NW_018205116.1:0-623 GCF_001263595.1 Phalaenopsis equestris | reverse complement strand
TTTTTGTCTTGTATTTATAGGAGTGTATTTTGTACAATTATAAGAAGAAGAGAACAATAATGAAAATCATTCTTAATATGATTAATGCTTTAATTAATTATGTGGATTTTATACAATTTCCGTATTACAACTTAAATTTTTAACACGATGATGATTGATGGAGCCAACTTGTCTAAGTTTGGTTGATTGAAACGATCGATCAAGTTGAGACTATGCCTTTCGAAGTGCATGTTGGTCTGTCGAGAAGCTCAGTCGTATGAAGATCTTGCTCGCTACAGGCTCAATTGACAACTACAGTCGAGTGCTCATGTACGTACTTCAAGCGGTCAGAGCTACAGTTGTGACCCACTGGCCGAACCATTCGTCACAACGTGTCAACTGAACCTAATAGTGTGATCAGTTGTTGATTGGTCGATGCTTAGATCGGTCAATTTTTTATTTGGACCATCTAGTAGCTTTGAGATTCGTGCTAATATTTCTGATGTATACGTGTTAGCTTTCCAAGTTTCTTTGCTTCTTCATAGCGACAACTACAATATGGACGTTGAAATTTATTAAACAATTGTTAGCATTAAGTTCATGGATTGATTGAATATTTGACTTCCCTTGGGATTCCATGTCCC
>NW_018205115.1:0-623 GCF_001263595.1 Phalaenopsis equestris | reverse complement strand
CGCCGCACATTTAAGCTGCCCCAAACGGGCCCTCAAATTTATTCAAATTGACCGGTGTCAGACTGGTACTAAACTCGAGCATCCTTTTCATTAATAAGAGAAAGTTTCAATTTAATTAATTAAATTATTCTTGATAAATTTATAAAATAATTAAATTTATTAAACCTATTATTATAAATATAATGCAAATAACTTCCCTCGTGATGTTTTAGGAATAATTTGTCAAGTGATAGGTTTTAAAAAGGACTTCTAATTAAAAATTGTGATGTGAGGCTAATAATTTGATGTCATGTCGTAGGTCTCTAATGTAATTGCATTTGCAAATATGTTAGGAGCATTTACAAACATACCAGTCAAATCCTAAATTTTATATATTTAACCTCTAATATTTTTTTTTTAAAGTTTGGGACAGATTTTAGCAGCATTTATATACATGTCATCCAAACCCTATTAATTTATATATCTAACACCTAAAATTATTCTTTTTAGGTGGGAGGATTTAGGAGCATTTACATACATACCAGTCAAATCCTATGTATTTACATATTTAACACCTACAATTATACTTTTTATAATTATATCACTCAAATATTTATCAAAAAAATAATAAAATTTAGTATCTT
>NW_018205114.1:0-623 GCF_001263595.1 Phalaenopsis equestris | reverse complement strand
CTATGTTCATTTTAGTTTTTCATAATTACCATTGATTCTGTATCATTGATAGTAATATGCTATTATGAAGCGTGATGTTACCTAATTTTATCTTGGTATATTGATCTTGAGGGTGCTTTCAAATTGTTTGGTCATTAAAATTTTTTGTGGCATTTACATATATGCCACAAAATTCTTACGAATTTACATATCTAACATCTGAACATTCATATTTACTTACATATCACTCAAGTATTTAGCAACACGTTAAAAATGCCGCCATCATTATCGTTTTAGAAGTGAAATACATCTTTTCATGCATATGTTTATGATGTCATGGTATTAAGAGTTAAATAAGGAACTTTGGGTGTTTAGATATGTAAATACATAAGAATTATGGCATTGTATGTAAATTTTCCAAAAGGTTAATAGATGCTTCAGTTTTGGTGAGAATTTAATATTGTTTTTTGTGTTTAGGGTTTAGGGTTATTCTACATCTTCATGGATATAGCTTCAGTTTTGCATCATTTAAAGTGCAGATGATTTACATAATGCTTGGATTGATCTTTATCTTCTAGAGTTAACTTTAATACATAGCAGCGAAAGATTTGAAAGCATCATAGAATTTAAAAGATGCATTTTTT
>NW_018205113.1:0-623 GCF_001263595.1 Phalaenopsis equestris | reverse complement strand
CTCTGCCAGACAGGAGAAGTGGAAAACCATTATTAGGCTGAGAAAAGTATGAGATAGCTATTGTTACTAATAAGTTAACTGCTAAACACGATTCATAATCCCATAGTTAAGAATTAATCCATAAATGAAGAAGCTTGGCTGCATTAATGGCATAGCATGAGTATTTGATATGAAATTAATTTTATTGAATTTTCAATCTATGATATCTTTATTCTGTACTTGGGCACTTAAGTCTGTCTACTGGGGCACCTTTTTATTTTTCTAGATTCTAATTTGGTGTACCTAATTAAACTTGCATTGTTTTAATATTTAATTTTTTATTTTATTTTATTTTATATTTTCCTACACGTGCAAAGCATGTGAGATCTTTATATTTGCTATGATATGTTAGGTTTTGGGTGATGGAAAATTTTTGAAATTGTTTATATTTAAGCTTCTATGCATGGCTATTGCGTCCCTCTAATCCCATGTGCTGCTTTCATCTTCATTATAGAGACTTGCTTATTCAGCTTCAAGATGGTTAACTTTGGCAAGAAATTGATGAAGGATCAAATTCCAGAGTGGAAAAGGTATACTTTCTGTTGTTATCTATTAAGCAATTAATATATATATATATATATATA
>NW_018205112.1:0-623 GCF_001263595.1 Phalaenopsis equestris | reverse complement strand
AAAAAAACAAAACCTATAGTTCCAAGTAGCCCCCAAGATCTTGACTGCTCTCACAAAACTGATCACTCAATGGAACTCATACTCATTTCATACATTAAAAAAAGAGAAGCTTTTCAGCAAATTGCTCGTTTCATACATTAAAACAAGACTTAAGCTTTTCACCGTTCATACAAATTTGGACAACACAACTCGACCGAACCCCACCGAGGCAAAAATAAGACAGAATTTACATCCATCTGCTTGATCGTGACTGTCAATACCACCCTTCCAACAAGCAAACATGTCCAGCCACATGAGTAGTAGCCTTAAAAACACATCAAATGAGATATTTTCAGGCTCCTTATTTGAATGCAAATGATGTGGACTATGTACCAAGCTGGCAGATAGGGCTATAATTTTAAGTGTACATACACCAGGTCCAGCTCAAATCATCCTCAGCTTGAGTTTCATGTTCGAGCTTAATTCTATGAGTTCGAGTATGCTTATGAGCTAGGTAGTTTAGTATGGAAGAGGAAAATAAAATAATTTAAAATAGTGACATAGTGAAATAGTAGATAGAATGAGTACTTAAGGCTTAATTAATAAGAAATCAATTCATATAAAATATGATAAATGTTTTTTTT
>NW_018205111.1:0-623 GCF_001263595.1 Phalaenopsis equestris | reverse complement strand
TTTTTTTTTTCAGAAAATGTGAACCAAAAGGGTAATATGCGTGATCCAAACCCCCAACCTCACAGTAGGAGATTACACCCTCAAACACTATGGCACCGATAAATGCACAATAACCACTTCAATATACATTAGTTTATATTAGTGCTTGTATAACCAAAACTAAAAACTAGATGATTAATTGCTATGAATGACACAGCTATTTACTCTTATTAAACATAAAATTTACAAAATAAACATTAAGAGAATCGCAAGTCCAAAATTTCTATAAGACTTGCCTAAATTCCAATCCTCTGGCTCTCATCAACTTCTCCACTCTGTCAACATCTTCTAGCCTCCCTGCATCTCTATATATCCTCCTGAGAAGCTCAAAATTGTGCTCATTGTCTGGTTCCAGCTCGAACAATCGCTCAGCTGCTATCTCTCCTATGCTAACATTGCCATGCACAGAGCAAGCAAAAAGCAGCGACCCCCAGACCGTCGGACCACCGTCAAACGGCATCATCCTTGACACAAGCTCGTAGGCCTCCTCAACAAGCCCCGCCCTTCCAAGCAAGTTCACCATGCACCCGTAATGCTCCATGCCAGGCTTTATGCCATGTCTCACATGCATTTCAGCAAACAGT
>NW_018205110.1:0-623 GCF_001263595.1 Phalaenopsis equestris | reverse complement strand
GTGGTTGCAAGCAGTTATTAGAGGGAGTTATCATCAAAACTTTGACACACCACATCCTGAATATGTCATTGCATAGTATTAAAGACATTGTGTGACTTTGTAGGGTGTTTTGGTACTCTATAACATAGATCAATGCTCTTCATGGTGCTTTGTTTCTCTGTAATTTATATAATTAATTACAAGGTGCTTTGATAGTGACAAGTAGAGGCAGTCGACGCTGATCGAAAACTATAAGAGCAGGAAATGATCACTGAATCTTCAGTCCATAACAAAGCTATAATTGCATGAAATTTGAGTCATATAAGTCATAGTCGGGTCATGATGGTGAGCTACAATAATGTATGTAAACCACAGAGGCCAGAGTAAAGAACTGCAATAACTTATGTAGAACATAGAGGCCTCAATTGAGAGTTTTGTAAGCTGTGAGCAATGTAGGCTATAATAGTGAGTTGCAATAATATTTCTAAAAGCCACAGAGGCTAGAGTTGGGAGCTGTAATAACGTCTGTAAGCCACCAAGGCCAAAGTTGGGGGTGAAGTGAGGTGTGAACAACATAAGTCATAATTGGTGACATAGGTTGCAATTGTAAGTGTAGTGGGAAGGATGCTTTTTCACATAAGAAT
>NW_018205109.1:0-623 GCF_001263595.1 Phalaenopsis equestris | reverse complement strand
AGATTACCCAACTTACTCAACCCCAAAAGCAGACTAGACACACATTGGTTGACAAGTCTTAGTGTATTTTTAATGTAATTAAAATAAGAAAATTAACATCACTAATGAATGCAATGCTTACTTAAGAAAATAATTAATCATCTTTTGGTTGCAATGGGATCCACTCATGATAGTGCCCTATTTTATTTATTAATGAATTAATTAAAAGTTAATTATCTTTTAGGCTATCTTTGAGCCCAACTAGCTTCTAAAGTATGTACTTTTGGATTCTTTCAAGTTAGGTCCCCATCAATTTAATAATTAATTCCAAGACAATGAATCATTGATCATTTATATACTTTTTGTCCTATATAATTTATTGAACTTTACATAGATTCCTAATGTCCATCTCAAACTATGATTTAGTGTTATTTGGGTTAATTTAATTTGAGTTAATTAACCCCACAATTAATTTTTATAATATTCAATAACTTATATCTTGAATTAAGGAAATAATGAAAAAAGTTTGTTGAAATGGTCAATAATTTATATTGTCTCATATCGAAATAATTTTCCATGACAATGACTTGACTAGAGTTAATCCAAAAAAAATATGCCTTATAATTTAAAAAATTAAGAATAAT
>NW_018205108.1:0-623 GCF_001263595.1 Phalaenopsis equestris | reverse complement strand
TCTTCAAATGTTCTTTTGCTCAAAAGGTTTGGAATGCTGTCATTACACAGATATCTATCTCTACCCTCAATCTATCTTGATTCTCTTTTTAGGCCTGCTGGTCAGATTGGCAGGCTTCTCACCTCTCCACTGTCCCAGGGGTTATCGCTTGGTTGACATGGTGGGCTAAGAATAAATCCAGATACAAGGAATTTTCTATCTCCCATTACTAGGTAGTGAGAAATTGCAAGAGTTTCTTTGTGAAACTAATCCAGCATAAGGGGTTTCCTAATATCTGTTCTAAGGTGGGGAAAGTGTTTGCCCCTAGTGGTAGAATCCAACTTTCTACTGTACTTTGGGTTAAACCTTTATCTCGATGGATTATGCTTAATACTAATGGAAATTTCAATCATAATGAGGTTGGAATTGGGGTGTTTTCAGGGATCACTTAAAAAGTTTCTTTCTTCACTTCTTCTCTCCTAAGGTAGCTCGTGATGCCATAGAAACTAAGACTATGGCTATTTTTAGGGCTCTTTTGATCTCTCATAAATGTAGACTGAGCTACATCCATGTTGAATTGAATTCAGAGTTAATTACATAGATCATTTTAGATCAGGTCTCTCCTACCTTGCACATTGCTCATT
>NW_018205107.1:0-623 GCF_001263595.1 Phalaenopsis equestris | reverse complement strand
AGACTGAATTGGCCTTTTACATAAATAAATTGCAATCCATCATAATATGTGGGATCAATCGACTCCAGAGAATTGTTGGTTATAATATATGGATAACTGAAAAGCATACTAAATTAAATTCACATTGATATTGACCGTTGATGAGTTTCACATATCGCATCTTCTACATCAAAGATATAATCAGTATAGACGTGCACCTGTTTGAGTAAATATTGCTGTATTGATGCCAATCATGTTGCCTCTCGAATCTAGTAACGGACCGCCGCTGCAAATTACAAGCTGTGAATTCATGAGAAAGGTGGCATGAATTAATCAATATATTTTCAAATTATCTTTGGAACTTTTGTTTGACAACAATTGGCCTGCACAGCACATTGGATACAGTTGCAGTTTCCCACACTGGAGATAACTTCATGTTGAAGCTAAAGAAAATTTGCTACCACAGTAGTTCCGAAACAGCATGAATCAGACTCAGGCTGTTCACCCAACCGTTCAATGCAGCAGCACAGCTTATCAGAAATTCATCATATGTTAAACAGTCCAATAATTACAATTAAATATCAAACAATTTAACATTATATCATTTAATATGCAATAAGCATGAAATTATGATTTACTTCACA